>NC_089499.1:41882080-42002889 GCF_036850765.1 Saccopteryx bilineata | reverse complement strand
AGGCTAGATCGTGGCTAAGATGGAGTCTGGGCTGTAATTTCTGACTCCTGTGGGAACCTTAGATCCTGGAGACAAGCGTCTATGTGTTCCTAGCGGATGATAGACACATGTCTTGCAGGGTTTCTAAACCAGAGAACTGCCAGGACACTTGAAGGCTGAGCATTCATGCATTTTTTATTCTACAAATCTTTATCAACTTCGGATGGAAACAGGAGACCAATTAGGATGTTATTGCCATGGTCTAAGGAAGAGATAATGAGTTCTGAACCAGGGGAGTGGCAGCTGGGATGAATTTAAACAGAATTAGGAGGCAAAATGGGCAAGATGTAATAATTCATTAGCTGTCAGGAGTGAGAAAGAATGAATCTGAGATAAGTCCAGGGTCAGCCATCTAGCTGAACGAGGATGTCTCCAATGAGAACTAGGAAAGCAGAGCGAGAACAGAGTTAGGGGGCAATGATGATAGTGACCTGTGGAACATCCAGGTGTGCATGCCCAGTTAACTCCAGCCTGACCCTCGGCCCCCGGAAGACCTGCCTCCACCCTCACATCACATCACCCATCCATCATCACATCCCACACCCTCACATCACATCACCCATCCATCATCACATCCCACACCCTCACATCACATCACCCATCCATCATCACATCCCACACCCTCACATCACATCACCCATCCATCATCACATCCCACACCCTCACATCACATCACCCATCCATCATCACATCCCACACCCTCACATCACATCACCCATCCATCATCACATCCCACACCCTCACATCACATCACCCATCCATCATCACATCCCACACCCTCACATCACATCACCCATCCATCATCACATCCCACACCCTCACATCACATCACCCATCCATCATCACATCCCACACCCTCACATCACATCACCCATCCATCATCACATCCCACACCCTCACATCACATCACCCATCCATCATCACATCCCACACCCTCACATCACATCACCCATCCATCATCACATCCCACACCCTCACATCACATCACCCATCCATCATCACATCCCACACCCTCACATCACATCACCCATCCATCATCACATCCCACACCCTCACATCACATCACCCATCCATCATCACATCCCACACCCTCACATCACATCACCCATCCATCATCACATCCCACACCCTCACATCACATCACCCATCCATCATCACATCCCACACCCTCACATCACATCACCCATCCATCATCACATCCCACACCCTCACATCACATCACCCATCCATCATCACATCCCACACCCTCACATCACATCACCCATCCATCATCACATCCCACACCCTCACATCACATCACCCATCCATCATCACATCCCACACCCTCACATCACATCACCCATCCATCATCACATCCCACACCCTCACATCACATCACCCATCCATCATCACATCCCACACCCTCACATCACATCATCCATCCATCATCACATCCCACACCCTCACATCACATCACCCATCCATCATCACATCCCACTTCCTCCCGATGTTCTTTCTGCCTCTTCTTGGCCAACACACCTTCCTTAATCCCCGTGCCTGGCTTGTTCTCATCGCTAAGCCTTTATTCATGTTTTCTTCCTCCTAGGATGCTCTGTTTCCCTTCACCATGCTAAACCTTTCCCTTTAGTCAATATTCTCCAGCCCTCTATGCCCAATAGGGTGGCAGTCCTGGGGTGTTTGCTGGGTGTCTTTGAATTTAGGTAACTCTTCTGTGATACTGTAGTTGGGCAGTGACCCAGGCATGATTGTCTTGTCACAGGGGCATTGTGGATGCCTGGTCACTGACCACCTGCTTCCTCTTTCTACAACATCAGCTCCATAGGGAGCAATGATAGAATCCTGTTCTACAGGGAGTTGGACAGCAACTGGCACAAAGCCTGTTGTCAGGAAGTACCTGATAGGAACAGCAGCACTTGAAATGAGCTCTTTGGTTCTCTTGAAGTGCTGGGCATCAGACATATTGCTGCCTGAGGTCTGTCCACTGACACACTTCCACTCTGCCTTGAAATAGAAACAGTTAGGCCCTGAACCTGTGACCCTGTTGGCCTGTGGGGCTGGATAAAGCTTAAGAAGACCCCCTAGTGCCCTTGTGTTGGGCAAACAAGTGTGTTACAAGTGTGTTAGGCTTGCTTGCTTGTACTTTGCCTGATTGGTGCATGAACACAGGGCAGCACCATGTGTGCCCAGTCTATGTAAGGCTGCAGGTGCTTCCCCTCAGGACAGCAGATTGTATATTGCAATTGCCTGCTGCCATTGAGAAGGGCCATTTTTTGCTATTGTTTGCCAGAGAAGAGGTTCCCCCCTACCTGACCTATTTTGCTCATGAGTGCTAAGAGAGAGAAGCCATTTTCCTTGCCTGCTTGCTCGACTTTAATAAACAGAATGGCTCACCATTTTCTGGCTCCTTTACTATCTGCCCAAACCCATTGGGAACCTGCATGGCCACAGCCACCAGCCTTAGTTCTAGCACAGCAAGCAGGGTTTGGATCAGATTGGGATGGAGCCACCAGCACCCTGGAAGGGTGGGGTAGAGGAGGGGTTGTTGCTCTCCAGGGTATGGTTCCCCAAGGCTGTCCTTTTAGGGACTGTGGCAGGCTATTTCTTACCACCCTGCAAGAGGAAACCAAGAGTTCTGTGCAAGAAGCTGCCCAAGGTTGATAGCTCCAGAGTGAGCTGCAGACCGAGCAGTGGCATGAGCTAGAACGGTCACTGGAGAAAGCGCTGCAGGTCTGAGAACGGCAGGTCAGGCTACAAGCTGCTGGAGAAGGAGGCCAGCCTCTCTCAAAAGCTGCAGTGTGAGATGCAGGCTGAACATCAACAATGCCTAGAACTGGAGTGATCTCTGGAGAAGGAGTTACAGGTTCGTGAGCTCCAGTTTTCCCTGGAAGCGGAACACTGGCACTGATAGTTGGTGAAAACACAACTGTGGGTTCAGGAGCTCGAGTCTTAGCCTCAGGCCATGGGCCAAGAACCGACAGCCACTGGAGTCGAAAGGGTCACCAAAGAAGGGGCATCCGTGCCAGTGGAGTGGCTCTGAGCCAGCAGAGCAGACATTTCCAAGTCTTCTGAGAAGGAGGAGGCTCAGGCTGAAGCTGCAGTCTGCAGACTCAGAGCCCAGCCTGTGGTCACCGGGAAGGTAAAAACAAAGCAGACAGGAGCCCCTCAGGGGCAGCCACAGCCCTCTCCACAGATAATGGAGCACTCTGTGGTCTGGCCCTCCACCCAGGCAGAGCTGATGGAGTTGGGGGCACAATTCAGGCAGAAACCCACCGAGCCCCTGGCAGCCTGGTTGCTGCAGTTGTGGGACATAGCGGTGGATGGCATCATGCTCTCTGGAACCATGCACTCCTCTGTCAGAGCTGCCATGGCAACCTAGCAAACCATACCCTATTAGAATGGGTGATGGCTGCTGTATGGTCTGGCAGAATGCCAGAGACTTGCCAGGGGCAGTGAGTTGGTGGCAGTGTATAGTGAGCTGTCCCAGGCCCTTTGGGAACTAGATATGAAGAACACTGCTTTCAACCTGAGGTCCCGTGGGCCAGAAGAGGAAATGTTTATGGCAGGGATGAGGGATCTTATTCTCTGCAGTGCCCCATCAGTCCTTTTGGGGTCACTAGTGGCTATCTTGGGCCCCTATGTGGGGCAGCTCATCAATGCAGTTATGCAGATGGTAACAGATTTGGGAGAGTTGGAGAAAGCATGGGATTGTAAGGCTGTGCAGGCTGCTGCCCATGCTGCCCCCCCCCCCAACTAACAAGAGAACCGAGCCTGTAAAGGCTACCTGAACACAGATGTGGGTAGATTCCATTGAGGCTGGGGCAGATAGGGAGAAACTGGATGGCAAGTCTAATGAAGTTCTTTTGGAGCTTTGGCAGCAGCTTAAACCGGAACAGAGGTTCCAGCTGCTGAGACGAAAGGCCCCAGCAGTGACCAATAAAAGTATTGGTGCACAGGTGGCATGGTTTCAGGATTACTTGTTGGAGATAGTTGTGGGAGAGGAGGATCCTCCCCAAAACCCCTTGTTTCTGTTTGAATAGGGGGAAGGCCGAGAGACCCACCTAACAAGGATGTGCGGGGAGGCCTGAGGCCCCATGTGAAATTGACAATCCATTTATCACCTTCTAAAGTGCAGAAGGTGTTGGCATTAGAAGATAATAGGTGTTTTTGTTTTTGTTTTGTTTTGGGGTTTTTTTTGCAGTGGCAGCAGCAACAGATAAGAGAACTATCAAGGTATCACAGGCCTTGAATATGTTTGACTCAGCCAGGCCCTTGTAAGCTTGCTGAGGGGTTTGTGGCGACAGAGCGCTTATGAAAAGGCACTGAGGTCCGTTAATAAAGAGCTGTATGCCTAGTCTCCTGTAATGGACCTTTACCTTGGTGATTTGCACAGACAGCTGGGCTGTCTATTGTAAATTGATCATTAAGCAGTGTAGTAGACTCCTGGACTGCAGCCAGAGGGGGGCACCGGTTCCCTTGTTGGATGGACACGCTGCTTTTGAACAGTATGAGAGACCCTGATGGGGGGGGGCAGTTCCGGTGGAGGTGCTCCTGCACCAGAAAGCTGCTCTTGTCCAGTTGCAGAGATGCACCGAGGACACTTTATGGTTTCCATGGACACAGCCCTGGACTATACAGGCCCTCCCACCTACCATGGGGTTGGGGGTTAGAGATGGGCCTCTAGTTAGCACCTTGGGCAGAGTGCTCAGGGAGACATTGTGAAGGGCATCTTTGTAATTATTGTAATTGTATAATTTGTGCTATTGCTGTAGTCTGTTTGTTTATGTAATGTACCTCACTCCTCGCACAGGGACCATCGTGGAGGATACCTGTCGTGTAGATTGTGAAGCAAGCAACCCTAAAGGGGTGGAATGTTGAGCCAACAAGTATGTTAGGCTTGCTCCCTTGTACTTTGTCTGATTGGTGCATGAGCACCGGGCAGCACTTCAGTATATATAATCTATGTAAGGCTGCAGGTGCTTGCCTTCAGGGTGGCAGATTGTAAATTGCAGATTGCCTGCCACCATTGGGATGGGCCATTGCTTGCTATTGTTTACCAGAGAAGGGGTTTTTTCCTGTCTTGTTTTTCTCATGAGTACTGAGAGAGAGAGAAAGAGAGAGAGAGAGAGAGAGAGAGAGAGAGAGGGTTTCCCTGCCTGCTTGTTTGTCCACCATTGTGAGACTCATAAACGGAATGGCCCACCATCCTTCAGCTCCACAGTTTCTCTACCATCTGCCCGAATCCAGTGTGAACCTGCATGGCCATGGCCACTGGCCTTACACCTTGCTTTACATGAAGCTCCTTGGAAAAGTTGAGCAAACTGCTTGGAAAAGTTGAGCAATCTCTTCATTCAGAGATTGAAGTTGCAGGTCTCCGCCCTCTCAGTACCTAATGTCCCAGAGGTGAAGTGTCACAGAACTGCCATGGGCGTGAAGTGCTTGGTGAAATGCTGGGGAAGACCTATTGGCCAAATTAAATCTGACATTAACAACAGTCTAAGACAAGGCCTGCTTCGATGACCTTAAGTCACTATGTATTACAGTAAATAGAAAAATAGTTTGTGACACACAAGCCTTCACAGCCAGAGGCCAAGCTGTTCCTCTTCGAGTCACAGGACTCCAGGCAGCGGGCTGGCACCTCCCGCAGGCGTCACCCCGGTCAGCTGTTCTGTATGTGGAGTCATGAGCCGTGAGGACAGGTCTTATAGAAGGAAAGGTCACAGAATGAGAGCATGCTATTAAATCAAGTGATTGATCTGTCAGAGCAGTTCAGATCACTAGACAGTAAGTTGTTCTCGGAATTATACACTTGTGAACCAGGAGGTATTCGAAGAGGATTTATTCTTTCATTTATGTATTTATTAATTCAACGAATAGTTTGTTGAGTGTCGAAATGCTGTAACTCTTGAGGTTAACAGTAGAAGGTGAGAAGAGCACTTAAGAATTCAGTCTCCTAGGATGATAGACATGTTGAAAAAGTTAAGTCCTTTGTTTTCTTTTCTTTTTTTTTTTTTTTAAATGTATTGATTTGAGAGAGAGAGAGAGAGAGAAGCATTGATTTGTTGTACCACTTATTATTTATTTGGTCCTTGTATGTGCCCTGACTGGGGATTGAACCTACAACTTTAGTGTATTGGGACGAAGCTCTATCCCACTCAGCTACCTGACCTGGGTGTCCCTGGTTTTCTAGTACATCTTGCAGCTTAACAGAGCCATCCTCAGCAAAAATCATTGACAGAGATTTATTATTATTATTATTATTATTATTATTACTATTAAGTGAGAGGTGGTGAGGCAGCAGACGGGGACCCACTTGGCAAGCTCCCTACCAGGCGATGCTCTGCCCATCTTGGGCTGCTGCTCTGTTTTTCAGCATCTGAGCTATTTTAGCACCTAAGATGAGGTCATGAGCATCCTCAGTTCCCCAAGACCAACTTGCTTGAACCATTCAAGCCATGGCTGTGGGAGAGGAAGAGAGAGAAAGAGAGAGAGAGAAGGGGGAGGGGTGGAGAAGCAGATGGTTGCTTCTCCTGTGTGCCCTGATCAGGAATCGAACCTAAGACTTCCACACGCCTGGCCAATGCTCTACCACTGAACCAACCGACCGAGGCCTAGAGATTTTTATACCCTCAAAATAGCCCAACTACAGGAAGCTATTGTCAGTTTCTCCAACACACCCCTAAAGAGCTGGAACTTCTAGGGAACAGTGTTATTCCCCGAGTCAGAGCCAGTGCTTCCATTCCAGGATAACTGATGTGGGCCTCTTACTTTAAGGAGCATTATCATTGGGATGAGAATAAATCATTAATTATACACCAGCAAAAAGCTGCGCACATTGACTTCATGGATGATGACAGTGAACTGGGAGCTCCTCTCTAGATTTGCATATTTTTTTGAGGATTTTATGCAGCTACCACTCAGCCTCCCCTCCTATCCGGAGAGAAGGTTTTTGCATATACTGTAGTGGTCTTGCCCAGGCCGGTCAGCAACTGGGTATCTACAGTGCTGCCCCAGGAATCTGGCTGACCATCCCTCATCCAAAGCCCAGCCTGCTTTACTTAGAGATCCAAGTTTCTGATTCCAAGGTCTTGGAGGAACCCCTCTTGTCTAGGATTCCGGATGTAGAATGATCATCTGATTGGAGGAACAATAGGGTTGGAGCTTCTGAAGCGACATCAGATAGTCCTCCATGTCCATGCTGAAGGGATGCAGATGGAGAAATGGGGATTGTAGCTGCTTATGTCAATCACTATGTGGATGATGGTTCAGGGCAGCAGGTTATCTGTCTTAATAGGCAACCCCAAAGTCTTCATGGCTTAAAATAACAAAGGTTATTTACCATTCCTATCACATGTTCCTCTTAGGTTGACTGTGGGTGGCTCTGTTCTATGTTGGCTTCCCACTGGGATCAACCTAAAGGAATAGCCTTTGTTAGAATATTGTTTATCTCATAGCCCAGGGGAAAGACACATGGTTAACCTTGGTTCTCAAAGCTTCTGCCCTGATATGATAAATGTCACTTGTACTTACATTTCATTTGTCAGAACAAGTCACATGGCCAAGCAATATCAGTGGGTCAGAGAAGCATGTTGAGAATAGAATGCACTCTACCACCATGTGGTCCTAATAGGGCGTTTGTCAAGAGAGCCTCCCTCCTTCCCCTGAGACTCGCTACCACTGGACTGCGTCACCCACCAAAAATAAGACTTTCTACTGCGTCTCTAAAGGCAGGGCCCATTCCTGTCTAGTTTATTGCTGCATTCTCACTGCAGTACCTGGCATAACTTAGACATTACAACAAACATCTATTGAAATAATACAAAGGTGATATAGCCAACTGTGAAAATACTCTATAGACGAGGCCTCTGCCCTTGATTACCATGGTTCCGCCCCCCTCAGACCCTCTTGCTCATCCCCACCCCTTCCCGTGCTGTGGCAGACCATGAGGCAACATGTCAATCACCACTGCCACCTTGAAGTGCTAAGGACACTCTGCCCTCACCAAGGCCACCCAGAGCACAATGCAAACCATTTAATTAAAAAGTCCAGACAGGGACCTCTGTCCCCAGGCTGATTCGGGTTCTCCCACCACAGTGTACCCTGAAATCTGCCTCATGCAGCCCTGTCTGTATCTACTTACTGGCTCAGAGAGACTTCCTCACCCTGAGAAGACTCGTGAACCTTAAAATAGACCTCACCTCTGATTTTCAGCCCCCCCCCATCATGTTCAAAGTGTAGCTGCTGTGCCCAGACTAGGGTGACCTCTCAGCAGCCTGGTGGGTCTCAGAGACCTTTGTGGAGGAGTCCCAAGGATCATCTTAAATCCACCCTAATGTGCAGACCATGCCACACCACCTTTGCAAGTGATGCATCTGTTTACGCCCTGTTCTTCATGGAACCCCTTGGGGAGAGGAGAGCAGAACTTTGGGAGAAAGCAAATCTCTCTGTTCAAGTGCACCAAGAAATTAAATACCAGCTGTCGAGTTGGCGAAAATCTGCACCATCTGGTTAAATGCAGCTTGATGCTTCCTGGTAGGCAACATCTGCAGGTGAGGCAGGGTGGCCTGCTGCTCCCTTCACCAGGGAAGACAGGAGGCTCTGCACCAATGACCTGGCCAGGTCACAGACCATCTTCAACAGCTGTGGACAACAGCTGTACAGGGAGCCGGGTCCTAGGGGCCTGGGCTGTGCTTGGCAGGACACTATACTGTATGGGAGAAAGAACATTAGCTAGGTGTCTGAGAGCTGGGCCTGCCTCTCACTAGCTGTGCGGCTGTGTAATCTTGGTCAGTTCCCCTCCCTGGGCCTCAGTTTCTTTCTTTCTTTCTTTTTTTTTTTTAATCAGAGTGATTTGGTGTTTTTTTTTTTTTATTTATTTATTCATTTTAGAAAGGAGAGAGAGGGAGAGTGAGAGGGGAGAGAGAGACAGAGAGAGAAGGGGGGAGGAACAGGAAGCATCAACTCCTATATGTGCCTTGACCAGGCAAGCCCAGGGTTTCGAACCGGCGACCTCAGCATTTCCAGGTCAATGCTTTATCCACTGCGCCACCACAGGTCAGGCGGGCCTCAGTTTCCATGTTTGTAAAATGTGCAGAAGGTTACGATCCCCTCCAGGTTCACTGAGGTAAAGCAGTGGGGAGGTCTCAGGGGTGAGGAAAGAACTGGAGAGTCCCGATGAGGGGCCGCTCACTAGCTGCTTGTGATCTTGGGCTTGCTGAGCTTCTGGTTTCCGATCTGCAGACTGGACTCATAATGGTCTCCACCTCATAGCTGAGTAACTAAGAAAAAGCATTGAAGTATTTAAGTCAGCTCTGGCACTCAGTGCCCCAGAAAACGTTCCTGAGAAAATAATAATAGAGACCTGTAACTATGAAAAATAAAGTTTGATACTTATAGGATGTATGTAGAATGTATAGAATAATACTGACCAAGGGCTTGCCTTTGGCAAATGCAGCCAATTTTGCCTCCTCATCTCTTTACGTCTTCCGCCATCACTCCACACTGTACTTATATGTATTACACCTCTCTCCCTCGATACAAACCTGTTTGAGGGAAAATTACAGGCAGCCCCTTCACTAGTCTAACGTGCTAATTGCAGTGAGACTTTTGCTTAACAAGAGCAAGGTCCTTAGCCAAAAAAAGGAACCTTAAGTTATGGGGCCGGCCCACACGCCTCTGCACTGGGCCTGCTAGATGGCATTGGCTGCATTGGCTTGAGCTGAAAGTCTGAGGCCCTGAGGGTCGAGGCTGTGTCTCTCTGGCCTCCTGAAGTGTCAGGAACTGATACACACTTTGCCCCAGTCACCAGGCTGTCTTCATGCTGGACAGATCTTGGTGCCAGAACCAACTTAATTAAGGATCAAAGACAACATTGCTATGTTGCATTATTCTGGGGGGGTTCTAAGAAAATGAACTTGTTCCAAAGGTCATGTGTCTCCCTCTCCCAAACCACCCATCTCTTTACTTGCTACCATCTTGGTAGGTTCCTTTCATTCACATAGCTATGGCGGGTGATAACCCTGAAGACTTTGTTTGTCAGCAGAACATTAGTGTGGATTAACTTACCAGATAAGTAAAATAGATTCCAAAAGAGGCTCTAGGGGAATGGGATGAGAACAAGTAAATGTTATCGAGGGGCATGGACAAGAGGCTGGATGGGCAGGCTCATATAGGCATTGAGTAGATTGGCCAGAAGTGTCTCATAGAGACACTAGATGGGAGGAAAGATAATTAGACACATTAATGGAGTGTCAGCTGTATGTCAGACATGGCATCAACCAAAAACTCTTGGAAATATCCATGTAAACAATGCAGTCAACACTGCCTACATTTGCCCTTGAGCTGTATCACTGCAAGGTGACTATGAATTGGGAGACGGAACTCTTCTACCCTCTCAGATCCTTCAGTTCCTAGAGGCTTCCGCAAGGTGAGACTCTCACCTTGCTAAACAGAGCACATTTTTCACATAGCATAACCTTCGATCGCAAGCCAATGGGTGTTCAACCTCAGACCCAATGATCTATACTGAGGCTGGAGGCTAAACTGGTTGGGTTGAACATTTTCAAAGAAGTTATATTGGTTTCCAAATGGCAATTTCCTAAGGGATTTTCACGAGTCATTTTAATTGTGGGAGATGTTTGTGGTGGCTGACTTTGGAACCCAATCCCTAGGTGAGATGAGGCTCCGATACACAGAATTCAGAACTCCAGGAATCCCTAACAAGTGACAGATAGTGCACCCAACCACTGTCCATTAAAACCATCGGCATTTACAACTGACTGGTCAGGCCAGAGCCAGGAGAGAGCCCCTATACCTGTGGCCCCCAGCACACACCTTGGACTCCCTGGCTCTCATTTCCCAAGAGTATCAGGAAGCCCTTGGCCCCCTTCCTTCCCTGAGTAGCTGAGGTTTGCTCCTGTGTGGAATGTAAGGATGTGGCAGCATTTGAGTTTCAATGGGAAGTCAGTGGATGCACAAAATTACCCCAACTGGGGTGTCCAGTCTTCTCTGCAGGGCCAGCCCCTCCCACTCATCTCAGCTCCACCCTCCAGAAAGCTGTAGGTATGATTCTCCTAAGACACAAGTCTGCCCATGACACTCCCACAGTTTCAGGTTAAGTCTCTATGCATTTGTCTGGAATCATAGCAGTAGCAGAAATAATCATAATAATATAAATAATTATTATAATGATAAGTTATAGTTAACACAGAGTGAGCATTCACCTTGTGGTGAGCATGCTGCTGCAAGCTCTAATGCAACTTCTTGTTCAGTCTTCACAACACCCTGGGAAGGGAGATAGTATAAAAGGAGGTAGAACATCAGAAAGGTTAAGTGACTTGTGCACAGTAACAAGGCTACAAGTCAGACTTCCAGGCATCAAATTTAAGTTATGGTAACTTCAGAACTCAACCACTGTCCCATTTGGCCTAAACAAATGTTTGTTTAAAAATATATTTTTTTAATTGGTAAGTACAAAGTGGCTTGCACTTTTCAAGGGACCAGGGCCTAGAGAACTTTCCCCCATCACAGCTCTGATCACACTGTGTTGCAATTGTCTGTCAACTTGTTGGTCCTGAGCTCCTCTGGGTCAGGGACTGTGCTGATTCTCCATTACATCACCCGCACCTGCCAGGGGTCTTGGCATCTTGTGGGTGCTCAATAAATGGCTGACAGGTTAATGGATAGATAAGTACATAAATGAATCCACTGATCCCAATCAAACCCTGGCCTTCTCCAGGAACCTTGCCTGCTTATGAACGCCCCCAGGGGAATCCCATTTTCCTAAATGCCTCCAGCACTTTTTCCTTGTGTAATAGCTAATTACACGCTATCTTGCCACGTGCAATACTTTTCCATGTAAGTTACTGATGCCTCCCCAAGCAGACCATAAGCATTTCAGGAGCAGGAATGGTATTTGGCCTTTCTTTTTCCAGGTCACCTAGCTCAGGTCTGGGCACAAACCTCTGAATATTTACACTGATTACAGCTGACCCTTAGACAATGAGGGAATTAGAGGTGCTGACATCCCAGCACAGTCAAAGGTTCACATGTAACTTGTGAATCACCCAAAACTTAACTACTGATAGCCTGCTATTGACAGGAAACCTTACTGATAACATGAACAGTTGATTAACACACACTTTGTGTGTTATATATATTCATACTGTGTTCTTACAATAAAGCAAGCTAGAGAAAAGAAAAGGTTATTAGGAAAATTATAAGAAAAAATAAATTGTACTATAAATACGCAATCATTAAAAATGTTCAATACTGACAGAATAGCAATAAATTAACAAATCAAAAATAGCATAAAAAATCATAAACAAGAGAAAATACATTTACAGTACTTATTGAGGGGAAAAATCCACATAGAAGTGGACCCGTACAGTTGAAATCAGTGTTGTGCAAAGGTCAGCTGTGGTTTATACTGACCTGGAAGCAGGAAAGAGAAGGCGAGGCCACCCACCCGTGAAGAATGACCCTTTGTTCCTTCTGCTCCCTGTCCTCTGCAGGAGCCTCCTCTGGCATCATCGACCTCTTGCCGTCCCCCACTGCGGCCACAAACTGGACTTCAGGACTGCTAGTGGACAGCAGTGAGATGATCTTCAAGTTTGACGGCAGGCAGGGTGCCAAGATCCCTGACGGGATTGTGCCCAAGAACTTGACGGACCAGTTCACCATCACCATGTGGATGAAACACAGCCCCAGCCCCAGCGTGAGAGCCGAGAAGGAAACCATCCTCTGCAACTCAGATAAAACCGGTGAGTCTCGACCCAGCCCTTCCGGTGGCCGCCTGTGACGTCCCCGCAGGTGAGGCAGAGACACGGCCACCAAAGATGTGGGGGAAAGCATGAGAGGGGCCCGGAAAAGAATATGTCCTCTGTTTTCCTGGCTGCTGACTCCTGTCCTTGGGGCGGAGCAAGACAGGAAAAGGGGAAAGTAGATGCACAGACACAAAGAGCGCAAAAGCTGGGTCTGGGATTGGTGGTTTTTAATCGCGTTGCTCAGAACCCCAGCCTCCCAGGAGTAACTTGGGGCTGCCGTACGTGAGACAAGGGTGGGGGTGCAGCCTCACTTCAAGCAGAGCAGCTCCACCTTCATTATATTATACCCAGTAAGACTTCCAAAACTTTATTTTCAAGGAAGGGGCCCTGCTAGTTTAAATTAGTAGTTTGAATGTCAGTGCCACATGTAATAATGATAGCAACATATGCTACATTTTCATGCATGCTGCTGTGCAAGACAGTTCACAGCTTGTGGTTAAAAGCTCTCCACCACTTGTTGGCTATGTGGCCTTGGGCAAGTTGTTTAACCCCTTTGTGCCTCACTTTCCCTGTCTATAAAATGGGCATTAAGTACTATCTACCGTGTAGGATTTTTGTGAGTGGTAAGTGATTTTATGTATGTGTGGTGCTTTAGAACAGTACCTGACCTATAGAAAGTGCCTCTGTGTTCACTGTTATTCTTCTAACCAGTGCCTCACATCTCTACAAACGATTTTATGAAAGCATTGTTGTGTTTCCCATTTTAAAGATAAGGAAGCATCCCTGACAGGTTAAGTGACTTGTCCCAAGTTATACAGCCAGTAAGTATCAGAATTAGAAGGTAAGCTTAGAGCTAATTCCAATCCTGTGCTCTTGTCACTGCATCCCACATGCAAACACACACACACACACACACACACACACAAACATACTCTGATATCTTATGCAAATTTTACAACTCCATCTTAAACTGTAATTTCACAATTTCCCATTTCAAATGCAACTGGGATTTTGTTAAATTATCCAAAATAAATAACTGCAGCAACGAGAAAACAGCATAGAAGAGTGGCTGACTGTGGCCTCTGCTGCGGGACAGCATCTCAGCTTTTCTACTACGTAAGGCGTGACCTTTGAGGAGTGGCTGATCTCTCTGAGCCTCAGTTTCCCCATATGTAAAATGGGGAAACATGAGTAAGGTATGAAAAGGTTTAACAGCACCAGATATGAGATCAGTGTCCCCATTTATTTACCTGATATTGTTATTATCGTGATCATTAGCACCTCTGGTTTAGAACTACATTTTGCTGCTACAAGAACCCCACATTTCCTCTTTCAGTCAGTCTTTATCGTAAATGTTCATGCATTTTCTGGATATAGAGACTGAGCCAGAGAGAGACGCCCAGCTTTCCCTGGTCATATGATGTGTTTATGTCAGAGCCATGCCAGGGACAGTTTTTCCTAGGACCTTCCTGCAGGAAGGTCCCCACAGACTTGCATGAGCTGGCACTGAGGTTTGGGACCAGGTTCAGAGTTCAGCCCACAGTCCGAGGAATTGCCCTGTGGCTTGATCCTCCCAGTGCCTGATGGGGTGCTCCCACTGTGATCCAGGAGCCAGCATCAATGAGACAGGGGCTTAGGAGTATAAAGTAGATGTACAGACACAAGAGCACAAAAGCTGGGTCTGGGATTGGTGGTTTTTAATCGCGTTGCTCAGAACCCCAGCCTCCCAGAAGTAACTTGGGGCTGCCATACGTGAGACAAGGGTGGGGGTGCAGCCTCACTTCAAGCAGAGCAGCTCCACCTTCATTATATTATACCCAGTAAGACTTCCAAAACTTTATTTTCAAGGAAGGGGCCCTGCTAGTTTAAATTAGTAGTGCCCTGCTAGTTTAAATTTGAAATGAAGCAAATCCCTTGGGAGGCAGGTCAGACAAATGTTAATATTTCTGCTTGCAGAGAAGGAAATGAGAATATGAAAAGTTTGAGTGACTAGCCAAGGATAACAGCTGATTACAAAGAATAGGCTTGAACCCTGGCCCTCTGGCTGTGCATTCCAGGCCCATGCTATTGGACCAAGTGGATTTCATCCCTGCTACACACTAGGATAACCTGGCATTTATTTACTTACTTACTTACTTAGTTATTATTTTAAGTAAGAGGAGGGGGGATAGAGAGACAGGTTCCCAAACTGGGATCCACCTGTCAACCCACATCTGGGCCCAATGCTTGAATCAACTGAGCTATTTTTAGTGCCTGTGGATGAAGCTCAGATCAACCGAGCTGTCCTTAATGTCCAGGGTCAACACTGGAACCACTGAGCCACTGGCTCAGTGGGAAGGGAAGAGGGAGAGAAGGAGGAGAGGGAGGAGGAGATAATCAGATGGTCACTTCTCTTGTGTACCTTGAACAGGAATTGAACCCAGGACATCGATATGCCTGGCCAATGCTCTATCCACTGAGCCAGCTGGCCAGGGCCCAACCCCAGCTCAGTAAATCAGAGTTTCAGGGGAAAGCTTTGGATACCAGGGCTGAGAACTCTACTTTGGACAGTAATGCCACACTATCATCAGAGGAGTTCACTCACCAGGCATTTTGGCACCCTCAAACCAGCAAGCTCAGGAGCCACTCAGCTTGGGGCTTAGTATAAAACAGCACCTTACAAAGTAGTTCAGGATTGGCACAAAAAAGTAGGGAAGATTGTTCTCTTACTTAAAAATAAAAATCTATTAACTACCTCCTTGCCCTAAATTTTAAAAGATATGAAATAAATTAAGCTTGATTGGGGCTTTTATAGATCAGAAACATTTTTTCAAATAATAAAAAACAATACATTTTTTTATAGCAGAAAACATGAAAAACAGAGACAAGTATTTAAAAAGCCACAAATTACCTAAAATTCTAACACTTGGAGACATTTTATGATATCTTTTGGTATATTTCATTCCCAAATCAAATCTTATATTTCTATGTATATGGCCGTGTAATTTTCAATCCATTTTATAATACTTGTGATATTATTGTTATCTGTTACTTTTTAAAAACATTGTAGCCTGATCAGCTCTCTATGTAACACAATATTCTTTAAAAACACGACTACAAGGCAGTATAAAACTCTGTCACATGGCTTTATTATACTTCATTTGACTGTCTCCCTATTGCTAGACATTTAGATGGCCTTCCCTTAAATGCAAATAAGTCAACAGTACAATTAATATTTTTGTATATACCTTTATGGATATTTCTGATATTTCCTGATGAGAAGTTGGATTATTGAGTCAAGGAACATAAATGTTTGGATAGCTATTAATGTAAATTGCCAAATATTCCTTCATGAGGATTGCACTAGATTCTCTGTTGTTCACTAAGTTAAACTTACTAATGCTGAAGTAATTTATGAAGATTTGGCTAAAAGAATTGATTAGTCAGCATGGGCTAATTGTAGTTTTCAAAAAGTTAAAAAGAAAACATTGTGACTACCACCAACAAAGAACATCTGGGTGGCTAACACGTCCGTCTCCGTTTCCCTCGCGTCAGTGACCAGCCGTCCTAAGTGGGGCTCAGGAATGAGGAAGCCCCCTATCACTTAGATCTTTGGGGACCCAGATTCCCATTGTTTGGTGCTGCAGTTTCAACCACAGAACATAAAGTTAGATAGAGCGCAAAAGTCTTTCTTCCGCTAGACCAGAAAGTGGCGTGTCATACTTCAACTCACAGTCCATCGGCCAGAATCTGGTCACATGGCCCCACCTGGGGTTACAGGGGAAGCTGTGAATTCAGTTTAGCTGTGTGTCTAGGAGCAAAGAAGCCAGTATGAGGTGAACACTAGCAGTGTCTCTAGTATGAGGATATTCTGTGGGGCAGTTGTGCCCCTCTCAAACTCGCCTTTGTTGGCGTGAATTTTTCCCTCCTTGTGTGAGCAAGGCTCTTTCTTGCCCTCTCTCGGTAACACCCTCCCTGCACACACACCTCTGCTCCTCCTGCCAGGATCCCCTCTTCCTGGCATGCAGCCCCCTTGCCATCTCTGAGTTTCAGCTGAGAGCAATCGATGATAAGTGGCCACCTGCAGTGCCACTTCCCTTCAGG
The DNA here is from genome assembly GCF_036850765.1 of Saccopteryx bilineata. Taxonomy (NCBI): domain Eukaryota; kingdom Metazoa; phylum Chordata; class Mammalia; order Chiroptera; family Emballonuridae; genus Saccopteryx; species Saccopteryx bilineata. Next base: position 41,986,006 of record NC_089499.1, on the reverse strand, counting down.
GCTTTCCAAGAGAAAGTGGCCCACCTGCCCCAGCAATTAGATGACAGAGGCAGATGCCAGCCTGGTATACAGTGCTAAGGCGGCCCCTGCCTGCTGGGAAGGAGAAGGGGTGTTCCCATACTTTGAGGGAAGCCCAGAAAACCACTCCAAGGGATCCAGGTTGTCTGCTGTGGAGAGGACAGGGCGACCTCACTTCCTGTGGCCTGTTGGCTGAGCAGCAGACACTCTTCCCTCTGCCCTAGGCTAGTATTGGAGCAGGGACCAGGCGCTCTGGGGAAGTTTGACTCACTTCCCAGGAGTTTAAGGTGTATGAGGGCTGGAGCCTCCTGCCCAGGGGGTCTGAAAGCAAGAGGCTGATGAGGGTGCCTCAGTGGTAGGTGCGGAGAGGGGTAGAAGAGGAGCAGGTGCCCTGCTGCAATTTGGCACGGACAGGTGTTTTTGTTCTCTTTCCTGTAGACCATATAGGCATCTAGAAATGGGCACGGCTAGAACCATGAGGGCTAGATGCCAGGAACACAGGATGCCAGCAGGGGAAGCAGATGTGGGGGGCGGGAGAAGTGACTGAGGGAGGGCAGGAGCCAAGAAGAATCATGCAAGTCAACGGGAAAGAGCATCACTCACACCAGGAATAGAAAAGTGAGGTGCAACAAAGATGGGTTTGGAACTGGTATAGCTTCCCTAGCCATCAAGAAAGGGACTATGTCACTTACCAGATTAATTCCTAGGTCCATTCTTATTGAGAGTGTGGGAGGTGAAGGTCGGATGAAGAGGGGAAAAAAGAGCTAGAAAAAAATATTGTACCAGGGCCCAGACCTACTTTATTGGCCATGGGTGTCATGTGATGATCTCTGCAGGGCCTCTCCAAAAGCCAGTGTGCCCGTGAAGGAGCCCATATATAGACACTGTCATGATAAAGGACATTGACATCCATGAGAAAAATGACAAATTCCTCTGACCCTTTAAATAAGCTTTCCACGTCATTATTTTTCATCCACCTTCCAGCCTCTGACAGTGACTGGGCCGGGGGGAGGCTGCGGGATGAGGCAGTCAACATGAAGAATGAAAGCACAGACCTTACCCCATTCTTCCCTCGCTGCTAGAGATGAAGCCACAGGTCAGGACTGAGCAGAGGAAAGAGGAAGTGCTTTTCATTAGATGAGCGACTGATGTTTGATTTGGAGAGAACCTTTCAAGACTAATATCTGAAAGTGTCCAGAAAGTTTTAGGATCTGCCAGAGATGTAGGCAAAGAGGAGAGAGGGCAGGAACAAAGATCACTGAAGGACAGGAGAGGAAGTGAAGCTGATTCCTGAGTATAGCATGCCTCCATCCCATTGACCACATCAGGTATCCTGCCGTGGGTGGTGACTCCAGGAACGCAGACAAATGGAGGGAGAGGGAGAGACACGTCTCCTAGACCAGAAGGTGCCCTAGACCTTTTTCATTCTCCTTGTTCCACCTCCTTACACACAACCTCTCCTAACTCCAAATAAAACTAAAGGCGAAAATTGTTCCTATATTTTTCTAATATTTATCAACAGAAACTATGGGAGATCGGTTATGCAATTGTGAGAGGGACTAAACATAGTTAGTAAAATCCCCATCATCAGGCCTGGGTGTTTTGCCAACCCGAAAGCCTAGAGCTCACTCAGACACTGGCCCCGACTTACCTTGCCACATTTGGCAACCAACCATTTTTACCTTCCTTCTGTTCTTTGGTTGCATTCTGAAGAATGGATACGCTTTTATGAAAATAGCATCCGACCCTCCTTTTTTATGCTGCGTGGTCACAGCAGCAGTGTAATAGTCCTTATAATGACTAACAGTCATTGAGCATCTGTTCTGGGCAGATGCTTCACACACACTTTCTCATTGTGTCCATTAAGATGCTTTCTGCTTTAAGGAATGGGAAATACAGATCAGGCTGATATGAGCTAATAAAAAAAATAATAATAATAATACAGGAACATGAGGTTCTTGTAACTAAAAATGTCCACAGATAAGATAGCTTTAGGCAAAGTGTGATCAAAGCATAGCTCCCTTTCCCTGCAATTGCTTAGCTCTGCCACCATAAGTGTATCAATTCCTTATTAGCAAATATGGATACAATGGTTTCAAGCCTCCAAGTTATATACTACAGCTTCTAGAGAGAAAAGAAGTGTCTCTTCTCTTAGCTTTCTGCTTCCCAAGAGATGTATTTAGGTGGTTGATTCCCAGAACCTCTTAAGCTCATGAATCACTGGCCTGCTTTGAGACATTGCCGATTCCTAAGAGAAGCCCTGGAGCCAGGAGAATGGCCTGCACTGTCGGACTTGGGCCCGGGCCCTGAACCAATCACTGTGGCAGGGGGATTTACATTGAGCCTGTTTGGCCAGGACCAATCAGATCTCATTTGTAGGAGTGGTGTTGATTCTTCCCACTTAAGCCACATGGGCAAGATTTGTGTAGGATGTGCAAGAATCAACCACAATATCCTCTTCTCAAGATAGGATAGGATCCTATTCCCATAGATTAGTTTAATCCAGAACCCCTGTCCTGATAGTTAGGAAACTCGGGCTCTGTGATGCTAAATAACCCTCTCTTCATCACCCAGAGATGTAGCTCCACCCAGTCTGTCTGAATCTAGGGCCCGTGCTGTTCCCACTACACCTGGTCACCTGCCATTCACCCATCACTTGTGGAACATGTGCCTTGTGGAAGGCTTCTGTGTGGCCTACGATATTGTAAATGTGAGTTCTCTGAGTATTAGAGGCCCCTCCTCCCCACCCAATGGGTGCTATCTGGTGGCTACTAGATGCCATGGCTGGGATCCATGACATGAAATTTCCTAAGCAGTAAGAAAAGGTTTTGTGCCAAAGAAGGGAACAGTCCCATCCATTGTCTATGTATGGAGGAGAGAGGGTTAGAAAGCCAAAGAACTATGTGTACTGTTGGGAACTCCACCTGTCCTTTCCTGCCAGCTCCTACAGGTAAGGCAGCTCCCCTTCACTGCGCAGAGAGAGGAATTGCGCTCTGTGGTCGCCCTGGTCAAGCCCGATGACGCGAAAGCCCGGAACTCGAGGAAAAACCTGCTATGTTCAAAGATCCCAGAGTGAACGATGTGATTGCCAGAGAGCTCCCTTAACTCTCCCGGAAGTGTTTGAACTTAACCTAAGTAAATTTTACCCGGGGTTTGCTACAGTATTTGAGCGTAGGCTAGGTTGGTAATTTAAAGCCCAAACGGTATCTTAGCAGAAGTTTTGCTGCGGGCTTTCTCGAATCTTCCTCTTGCATTTCAGTGAGCTCCACCATGTATGTTCTAGATTATTCATCAAAACCAATTATAAAAGAGAAACTGGAGATGTTCTAAGTGACGTAGCGGGAAGACTCCTCTGGCGGAGACTGACACAGACGCGGCTTCTCTCAGCCCTGAAATCCTCTCTCTGTTTTCAGAAATGAACCGGCATCACTACGCCCTGTACGTGCACAACTGCCGCCTGGTCTTCCTCTTGCGGAAGGACTTCGACCAGGCCGACACGTTCCGCCCGGCGGAGTTCCACTGGAAGCTGGACCAGGTATGGCACTCGGCTGGCACGTCACACCCGCTTGTCCCTCTGCAGGGGTGGGTGGGGTGCTCCATGGTGATGGCAGTGGGAAGTGGGTAGGTGCCTCAGGTTTCTGGTAATGTGCTGATTTCTGGAAGAATTATCTCAGGAAGACGCACAACATCTTCAAGTCAGAATGGAAACTGTCACCTTAAAGACCAGTCAGAGGAGGGGAGGGCCACACTCCCAGCTGGGACCCCACAGGGTCTATGGGCCTGCTAACAAGCATCGGGTCTGTTTGCTCTCTGCTGGACTCATTGGAAGCTAGTTCTCCTTCTCTCGAGCCCTGGCTCAGTTTATGATCTTTGTTAGCACATCTGTATGTCATAAGTGCTCTGGGTCTCCTCTGTGATGCTCGACTCTCTCCTCTGGATGATAGTGCAGCCTTGCCTTTGGTGGCACAGGTGGGGGATAGGGTCCTGAGGGCTGTGAGGTAAACAGTGACACGGTGCACTGTGAACAGCGCTTTTCTGAAGTGGAAAAATCTATGACTCACTCCAGAGCCTCGTGACTTGTGATCACAAGGACCACTGTGCCCCAGTTGTCAATGAGAAATGTAATGCCTTGTTTGAATCAAAAGCTTTGAAGTGTCTATTTCCAACACTGGCAGCGTTGAGATTGTGGAGGTGGCTGTCACTTCTCCAGGTGGCCGTGTCACTGGAGCGGTAGTTGGCGCAGCAAGCCTAGGGTTGGCCCTCGGTGAGGTTTGAAGGGCAGGGTGTGAATTTTTAAAAAATGGTTTTAAATTATCAAGAGGGAAAGTGCCAGCAGGCAGAGAAGGGGATTGCAGGCTGGCTTTGCTTAATGAAGCAAGCAAAATGATGCTCATTCTGTGGCCTCACTGCCTGCGGCCCCAGCAAATTGCTTTGCTGTTTTTCTGCCCCACCTGAGTGAGCCTGGGACCTCAGTCTTCTTTTCTCCCTCCCAATGCACTCTGTGTGCTTCCTGCCTCGACTTGTACAGGGCTGAACGTTCCACCATCCTTCCCCCTGTCTCATTACCCACGTCTGCTCCACCTTCTCGGGGTCCTGCATAAGCTCCCAGGCTGACCTCAGTCTGGGTGACTGGGAAGCGTTCCAAGAGGAATCCATTTACTTTGAGACGAGAATGACTGCTGCCCCCTTCACCCACACAGAAGTACTGACGTACGCTCTTTAAAAGAGAGATTCATTAACCTCAGGCCGTCTGTCCATGGCGGAACCTCAGACAGCATGACAAGGTCAAGGATGCCAAACTGATGAGAAAGATGTTTGAAGGAGCCCAGTGGCAACGGACTAATCTATTCCCAATACATCCCATTTTTCTGGAGCCTGAGATTCTGGAATAAGACATCTAATTAGTATATGTTTCTCTGAACTAGGAAATCTGGGTCTTGCAGAAGTTATCAAATCTTGACATCATTTAATAAATTTCCCAGCAACCTCTTGGCTACCTTCTAAAGGGACATATGGGTTATACGAGATGTTTTTAAATACATAAAATGAACTGAGGTGAATTAAAATAAATCCCATATTGTGAGGGTTTTTTTTTTTTTTTTTTTTTTTTTTTTTTTGGTATTTTTCTGAAGCTGGAAACCGGGCGAGACAGTCAGACAGACTCCCGCATGCACCCAACCGGGATCCACCCAGCACACCCACCAGGGGCGATGCTCTGCCCACCAGGGGGCGATGCTCTGCCCCTCCGGGGCGTTGCTCTGTCACAACCAGAGCCACTCTAGCACCTGGGGCAGAGGCCAAGGAGCCATCCCCAGCGCCCGGGCCATCTTTGCTCCAATGGAGCCTTGGCTGCGGGAGGGGAAGAGAGAGACAGAGAGGAAGGAGGGGGTGGGAGGTGGAGAAGCAAATGGGCGCTTCTCCTATGTGCCCTGGCCAGGAATCGAACCCGGGTCCCCTGCACGCCAGGCCGACGCTCTACCGCTGAGCCAACCGGCCAGGGCCGTGAGGGGTTTTAATAAGACATTGCTGTACTGCCTGAGATCATCGTAGATGCCCCGCAGCATTTTCTAAGATGAGATTGAGAGCCCTGATATAGGCAAATGAAGTCACAGGGTTTGAGAGTAAAAATAAGTGAGAACGGAATTCCAGTTCTAAAGATAAGGACATGGTGAATCTAGGAATTCTGAAATGTGTTCCCATACTGGTGAATTGAAAGAAGGCTGAGATCCACTAAACGCCATCCAAACCACTGTCAGGCACGCTGTGCCCGTGGGCTCACCCTCACCTCCGCCAGAGACTGCCCGGGGGTGGTATGAGGCAGAAGTCCAAGGTCTTGGAACTCGCCCCAGGTCGTACAGAAAACCTTGGCGAGGACCTTCCTTTTCCATTATTCTATGCTGCTTCTTTGATATGCTTGCTATTTTAAATTTTTAAATGCTTTTATTTTTAAAATTAAAATATTTTAATTTAGAGATCAGAATTGTCACTGAAATGCAAAATGTTTACGGATGTAGTGAAACTGTATGAAACTGTCGCATCTTCACTTTACAAGGAAGGACCAATCTTTGCCTTCCTTGTTTTAGTCAGCTGGGGCTGAAGTAACAAAATGCTATGGACTGGGGGGCTAAACAACAGAAACTTATTTCCCGCTGGTCCAGAGCCAGCAAGTCCGTGATCAAGGTGCTGGCCCATTCCGTCCCCCGGGGAGGGCCCTCTTCCTGACTTGTACCGGTTGCCTTCCTGTTGTGTCCTCACTGGGTGGAGGGAGAGAGCTGGATACCTTTTCCCCTATTGGACTAGGGCCCCACCCTGTGACCTCTTTTATCCTTCATTACCTCCGAAAGGCCCTAACTCCAAACATGGTCACAGTGCGGTAAGGCTTCAACACATGAATTTGAGGCGGAGGGAGGACTCAGTTCAGTCCATAGCATTCTTCCACCAAAGAAATTAACATTTAAAAAATGTAAAGGCTGCAGAGTGATGATAAGAAGCCTCATCTCACCTGAACTGTTGTCTTCCGATTGTGGTAGGATATGGGGAACCAGCCACACTCATGCTAGCAGCCCAGCAGTATCTGCAGAGCAGCCCACAGAGCCCTGTCCCCTGATTCACTCCCTATGTAGACAGAACCTTACCAGAACTTTCTTAGATGTAAAGTCTCTTCCTCCAGGAAGCCATCCTGAATCACCACCTGAGTGGTTTGCCTCTCACTGTGCTTCCCAGACTCCATGTGTAACTCTATCCCAATACTGACTGTACCCTGGTTATCCATGTATCCTGCCTCTCTGCTCACTTAGCTCTGAGCTCCTGGGAGGCAGGACTGTATTTAACTCTCTTCCACTCCTCTGTGCAAATATATTACAGCCCTGAGCACGTAATTGCTGTCCAGTAAACATTTGCATAACAGTGAATGGATGTCAGGATCCAAAGATGGGACATATGAAGTGAGGGAGGGGAAGGGAGGAGAGAAGAAAAATCCAGAGATCTTTCAAAATTTCCTAGTGATTGCCTCACCAGGTGGTGGCGCAGTGGATAGAGCATCAGACTGGGATGTGGAGGACCCAGGTTCAAGACCCTGAGGTCACCAGCTTGAGCGCGGGCTCATCTGGTTTGAGCAAGGCTCACCAGCTTGAGCCCAAGGTTGCTGGCTCGAGTAAGGGGTCACTAGGTCTGCTGTAGCCCCCTGGTCAAGGCACATATGAGAAAGCAATTAATGAACAACTAAGGAGCCGCAACAAAGAATTGATGTTTCTCATCTCTCTCCCTTCCTGTCTATCTGTCCCTATCTGTCCCTCTCTCTGACTCTCTCTGTCTCTGCCACCAAAAAAAAAAAAAAAAAAAAAGAAGAATTCCTAACAATTAATTGATCTTTCCATCCATTTATGGAGCATTCTAAAACTCTAAAGTTTTAACTTTTTTTTTTCTTTACTTTCTGGATCTTAAATATTGTTTGACCTTGATCTTGTTATCTTATTTCAAAGATCTTACTGGATTTACCACCAGTAACTACTACAGAACTTTCTGGCCTTGGCTCGAAAGACCTTGAGCCAATCTAACATATGCGTGTTATTAAAATTCCTGGACCACTCTGGAAACTCCAGAAGCATAATAAGTGTTCCAGTGCCTGATGGGCCTCATTTATTCCTTTACTCAGCAGTGTATTCTGATCACGGACTGTGTGCCAGGCTCTGTGCTGGGTACCAGGGATCAGCAGCTAAATTAGGGGCCTCTGCTCTCTGGAAGTGTCCGTGATAATGGGGCAGACAGCATATAAACAGACAGTTTACAATCCTGTGCATTCTGTGCCGGGGCAGAAGGCAAGGGCACAGGCTGGGGGAGGCTGGGGAGGCTGGGGGAGGCTGTGGGAGGCTGTGGGAGGCTGGGGGAGGCTGGGGCAGAAGGCAAGGGCACAGGCTGGGGGAGGCTGGGGGAGGCTGGGGGAGGCTGGGGCAGAAGGCAAGGGCACAGGCTGGGGGAGGCTGGGGGAGGCTGGGGCAGAAGGCAAGGGCACAGGCTGGGGGAGGCTGGGGGAGGCTGGGGCAGAAGGCAAGGGCACAGGCTGGGGGAGGCTGGGGGAGGCTGGGGGAGGCTGGGGGAGGCTGGGGCAGAAGGCAAGGGCACAGGCTGGGGGAGGCTGGGGGAGGCTGGGGGAGGCTGGGGCAGAAGGCAAGGGCACAGGCTGGGGGAGGCTGTGGGAGGCTGGGGGAGGCTGGGGGAGGCTGGGGGAGGCTGGGGGATGCTGTGGGGTCCTACCTGGGGGCTCCGGGCACGGGCCTGGAGATCAGGGCCGGGAGGGGATGCACCTGAAGGGCGTGTGGAGGGCGCAGTGGATCCAGGCAGCCACGCTGGCAGGGCTGAGCAGAAGGGCCATCTTCAGGGAGCTGTCAGCCTTCAGTGTGGCAGGGCTTAGGGAGGGGCAGGAAGGGGAAACTTTGGCAGGTGATCGGATCCAAGTTTGGAGGCACAGATGGCATTAAATCCCAAAAGGCTTTTATATTGTGTTATTGTCATTACTCTACCCCTGAAAGAATTGACCACAATTGAAGCATTTTGTTATATAAAGAAGACTGAGAAATTCAGGGATGGGTAGATGTGAAGAAGGTCAGTATGACACTCATAAAATGTACCAAATTTAAGTAAATATAAGTCAGGCCAAGTCATTCAGTGGGCTAAGGGCAGGGCCTGCATTCGAGCCAGGGTCTCCTCGTCCCCTTTCCACAGCCAGGAGGGAGACTAAGCACTTGACAGATGATGTTCACGGGCATTTAAACCAGGGCATGAAATGAAAAATGCTTCCATTTTGAGGCCACTGCCCCAGAGGAGCTGTGTGCTTCCAGCCACCCAGCCCCGGAGCCCCCCACCTCCGATGGCCTCTGCCAGGGTGGGTAGACTTCCAGGTAAACCCATCAGGAGGCCGCTCCCGACAGTCCAGGGCACCTCACGAACAGGACCGTAATGATGAGGAGAATGTCATTTTAATGGGATTTTTACTTACGATCTGCTGATGCAAATCCCCGGAGCCGGCGGTTCCTCACGTGCACACCCAGGCGAGAGCAGAGGAAAGCCCAGCTGCCAGAGCCAAGAAAGGTTTATTCGTTCGCAGCCTGTCCTAGCTTTAATGTTATTTGGGTACTGTTGACTCAGTGTTGTGAATTCTAATGATCTCTCTGAACGCGCTGGTGCTCAGAGGGAAACCTGCTGGTGTTTTACAGCCTGCGTCAGTTCTTGGCAGGCACAGCCTGAGTGACAGCCTTCACTGACCAGTGCGAGGACAGGTGCCTCCAGCTCCTCTGAGGGAAAAAATGCATGTGAAAAATTTCAGTGAACGTGAGATGCCAAAGTAGGGCTCGTGCTGTGGCCTGTTGCCTCCTCTGTGCCAGAACTTATAATAGGCACCAGGGAGGGGCAGAAAGGCAAGACCCTGCCCAGTTTATGGGCCCGGCAGAACACCCTCCTGTAAGATTACCGACTATTCATTATGACCAGGGAGAGGCGACAGAGCAGGTGAAGATGCCTCCCGGGGGAGGGGGAAAGTTGGTCCTGCTGAAGGATCCGGCCGCCGCACTGCTTCAGGCCATGCAAGAATCCAGGCCTGGTGCTGGTCCTCCAGTTGTTCAGAAGTTGGAAATCAGATTTTTTTTAATAAATAAATTTTTATTAATTTTAATGGGGTGACATCAATAAATCAGGGTACATATATTCAAAGAAAACATGTCCAGCTTATCTTGTCATTCAATTATGTTGCATACCCATCACCCAAAGTCAGATTGTCCTCCGTCACCTTCTATCTAGTTTTCTTTGTGCCCCTCCCCCTCCCCCTCCCCCTCTCCCTCCTTCCTTCCCCCTGCCCCCCGTAACCACCACACTCTTGTCCATGTCTCTTAGAAATTTTTTTTTATATAAAATCTCCTAATTAAAAAAAATTTTTCATTTAAAAACATACAGTGTTCGCCCAAACAAATGTTCTACAGCAGTGGTCCCCAACCTTTTTTGGGCCACGGACCAGTTTAATGTCAGAAAATATTTTCATGGACCGGCCTTTAGGGTGGGACGGATAACTGTATCATGTGACTGAGACAAGCATCAAGAGTGAGTTTTGGCCCTGGCCGGTTGGCTCAGCAGTAGAGCGTCGGCCTGGCGTGCGGGGGACCCGGGTTGGATTCCCGGCCAGGGCACATAGGAGAAGCGCCTATCTGCTTCTCCACCCCTCCCCCCCTCCTTCCTCTCTGTCTCTCTCTTCCCCTCCTGCAGCTGAGGATCCACTGGAGCAAAGATGGCCCGGGCACTGGGGATGGCTCCTTGGCCTCTGCCCCAGGCGCTGGAGTGGCTCTGGTTGCCGCAGAGTGACGCCCCGGAGGGGCAGAGCATCGCCCCCTGGTGGGCAGAGCGTAGCCCCTGGTGGGCGTGCCGGGTGGATCCCGGTTGGGCGCATGCGGGAGTCTGTTTGACTGTCTTTCCCTGTTTCCAACTTCAGAAAGAAAAAAAAAAAAAAAAAAGAGTGAGTCTTAGATGGATGTATACAGAGGGAATCTGGTCATTTTTAAAAAATAAAACATCGTTCAGTCTTAAATATAAATAAAATGGAGATAATGTTAGATAAAATGTTAAATAAAGTTATTTATTCTTTCTCTGTGGACCGGTACCAAATGGCCCATGGACCAGTACCAGTCCATGGCCCGGGGGTTGGGGACCACTGTTCTACAGTATACTTTTATACTCTGGTCACCAGTTTGAGGCAACTGATAAAAAAACAGACGAACAAATAAAATAAAACCACTGCTATTTTGATCAGGAAATCTACACCATGACATGTCTCTATGAGAAGTTGGATCTTCTTAAAAGAGGCACTCGTGTTCTTTGTAAACCCTTCCTGTCTACCCGCCTGACCCCCATAACGAATGCTGGCTTTCCAGTGGCAAGGCCAGGCCCCCATCATCCCCTCACCATACCCAGAGGGAAGGGGCAGGTGCGAGTGAGGCAGGGCCCCTAGACCCAGGCCCCTGGTGTTGATGGTGGTCCTTCTTCCTCTTGCATAAAGGGGAGAGTAAGTCACAGGCTCAGTTCCCCCGAGGACCAATGACGAAGCTAGGATTTAGGCCAAATGCTTCCATTTGTCAGGCCAACACCTTTGCCCGTGAAGTGTATTCTGTTTGCGTAGGATTGTAAAGCTCCTGGAGGAAGCTGCCAGTGAACACATCCTTAATCCTTGGTGAGGAAAGAGTGTTAGAATGATGCAGAGTCAGTTTACTCACATCTGCTCTTTCAGCCACGCGGGGAGTCAAATGGGTTAGTTCCATCATTATTATAGCCAAGTGCCAAGGAGTTAATTGGAAAATGGTCAGTCCAGTCTGGGCCAGTCATCCTAATGAGCAAAATAATTGGGCATTGTCAGCACTAATTCTGCTATTAAAGACTAACTCTTAGATACGTCGGCATGTTTCCTCTAATGCAGTGACGTCACCGTGCACACCGGCCTGCCCTCACACTGGCCTTCAAGGAGACCCGCGTTCCTTTAGGAGAATATGTCCTAAATGGGGGGAGGGGGTCCAGGACCTCTTTTTTTCTCTCCTTTAGGCAATACACCTACTTTTTCTAAGATGCCAACTTGCAAGGTGGCTCTGAGTAAATATGGATGTGGAGGGTCACAAGTACAGTGACTCTCAGGACTTTATTTCTGTACAGTACATAACTAAGGGCCTCTGACAAGCGCCCACTTCTCTCAGAGTCCCTCTCCCTCCTCTTCCATCTCCGTGAGCTTTCATGGCCTCATGGTGCTGGCAGAGGACCGTCCTCAGATCCCACAGTGCCCCCGGATCGGACCGTGCAGTGACTGAACCTCCTGCTCTCTGGCAGGTGTCTGCTGACACAGTGAGCTCATCCGTTCTGTTTTCTTTAGAAAGGGTGCCAGCCCATTGCCCGAGCCTTGTCCCTTCCACCTTTAAGTCCCCTCCCTGGCAGCCTTTTTTCATGCCTATCTCTGCTGGGCGCCTCTATGCCATGACACCTCTCCTGGCCTTCAGCGTCCTCTGTTAACTACTTGTGATAGACTGAATAATGGCTCCCAGAGATGTCCCTGTCCTAATCTCGGAAAGCTGGGAATATGTTACTTTACATGACAAAAAGCTCTTTACAGATGTGATTAAAGATCCTGAGATAAGAGATTATCCTGGATTATCCGGGTGGGCCCAGTGGAAGCACAGGTGTCCTTACAGGAGGGTTAGAGTCAGAGATGTGACAGTGGAAGCAGGCTGATAGGAGCCATGAGCCGCGGACTACGGCAGTCTCTATGAGCTGGAGAAAAAGACAGAGAGACAGATTTGGCACCTTGATTTTAGCCCAGTAAAACTCATATTTATGACCTCCTGATTGTAAGATAACGAATCTGTGTTGTTTTCAGCCCCAGAGTTTGAGGTAACCTGTTCCAGCAGCCCTGGGACACTCATGCATCACTCACGAGAGGTGGGGAGGCCTGGAGCTGCCTCAGGCCCACAGATCCAACCGCCTCCCAACTCCACACAGCATACTGAGTAGACCTAGGCTAGCCAGGCCCAGACGCACCCTCAGTGTGCGGCTGCCTCTGCCGCCGGTTGGAGGTGCAGCCCAAGGAGGGAGGGAGGGAGGGAGAAGCACTGCCTTCTAACCCCCCCCCCCCCCCCACACACACACACTTCACTGCTTGCTCCTGGCTTTCCCCACGCCTGTGTCCTCACAAGCCTCTGGACCAGGATGCCCAAGGAGCAGACCCACCTGTCCTTTCCCTCTAAGCCAATGTTCTTCTTCTAGCCTGAGGTGCCGCCTCCTCCCCAGCCCGATAAGTAGAAAAGGCACCATCTCCGCTTTCAGGAAAGAAACACTGAGTTCTTTAGGCTTGTCTCTGGAAATGCTAAAGCAAACTTACAAAATCCCCTTTCTCTTGACAGAGCCTTACCTAGAAGCTGAGAGTTGACAGAGCTGATACATAAATGAGAGTCTCTAGGTAGTACCTGCCCTTCCCCTGAGCGGCAGACACCTGCTGACTGTGTGCTGCCCTCTCAGCCCCGCACTGCACCGAGCCCTGTGGTGCCTGTCCGTTTTCTGCCCCAGGGCGTGCTGCGGGGCAGGAGGGGCCTCCGGGCTCCGATGAGCACAGTCCAGAAAGGGGCAGCACTGCCTCCCAGAGCGGCAAGGAGCAGCTGGGCTTGGAGGCAGGAGCACTTCTGGGTGGCCTCCCACACTCCTCCCAGGAGTCCCAGGGCAGCACGCCCCCAGCCCACAGCGACAACCTGGACAGTGCCTGCCTGTTGGCTTGTCCTCCTTCCCAGCCTCGCTCCTCCCCTTCATCTTTTATCTCCCCTGGAGCCACCTCCCGAGTGAACTCTGCTCCCTGGCTCACGCCTGAAGCGCGGAGAAGTTTCCGATCTATAGTGGGCAGCTAACAAACTGCAACTGTTATCATCACTGGGAAGAAATAGTATCTCATAGAGTCCCAGAGGCAGCACCGGGACAGACAAGAGGAAGTGATCAAGACACCAAAGCCCAGTGAATAAAGAAAAGGAAGAGGAGTTGAGCAAAGTGCAGCTCAGTGTTGTCCAATGTTAGTGCAGCTGATCATAGTAGATAATTCCATCTGTGTCATATTGTGACACAGGCTCCGCAGACCCACTGAGGGTTTCCACGGCCTTATTTATCAATGCGTCCTGAGCGTTTCCGCGCAGAGCAGATTTCTCAGGGCGTTCTTGGATGCCCACTATGTTCAGAGGGCTCCTTGAATTCTCCTGAAGAGCCTGTGCCCTCGGTGAATTCAGAGCTGCAGGAAGATCATTCTCTTCCCTGCTGGGATCTCACTGGCTTCTCCCAGTCTCTTTCCTGACTGAAGTAGAAGACTAAACAGATCAAAGGTACTAATTAGCCTATACCTTTCTCCCTTTCCTGGCAGAGCTGGCTCCTTTCGGGTCTCTCTCGCCCTTGCCCCTACGAGCATCTGCTCAGCGGTTCCTTTTACTCTGTGATATCATTAATATGTGTTTTAGCCGGTACGTCTGCCCACAGGCAATGAATGCGTTTGTTTTGTTTTTTTTCAGTAGACATCTTATAATACATATTTTAAATCAGTCTCTCATTTTACTATTGAGAAGAAAGAAATAATGGCAACACAATTAAAAATGTTTAGTAAGTCAAATCACCTTTTCACTGATAAATGAAGATGCTCGAGCCTCGGGGTGGTCCGCATGGGAGCAGCATTAACTCGGCCACGACACCGCCCCTGCTCCTGCCTTACTAGACTGCTTCAGGACTAGCTGCCCACGGGAGGGGAGGGAGGCTCCTCCTTGGCATTACATCCAAATGTCTGCATTTGTTATATGGAAGAGACTTTCTCTGTCACTTCCACACTATGGGAAGACAAGGAATTGATGAAACTGAATCCTAATGGAAAACGGGAAATACTAATGATCACCCCTTCATTTAGGAGATCCGAGGCAAAGACACCGGTCACTGTGAAGCTCCTATGTAGTGAGAAGGAGAATCGGAACCAACATGACTTCAGTCTTGCTGTGTGCCAGGTGCTTCCTTTTAATTCCAGCGAAACCCTTGCAGTTGAGGCATAATACCCAGGTTAAGGATGAAGAAGGGGTGGGTTCCATATCTCTTATCTAATAAGTGGAAGAACCTCGAATATGACCTCAAAACACACAGAATCCAAGAGAATAGAAAGCACTGTTATTGACTTGGGAAAACTTACACCTGCAGGGAGTACACAGGATGACAAGAACGAAGCAATATCCATACCGATACTTGAGCGTTTAGAACGGGGCATGGATGTCCCTCCAGAAACAGAGTTCAGGGTCGGAGGATCAGGAATCTCGTGTTAGCGTCCTTTGAAGAAAAGATCAGCTTGCTCCTGAGGCACAGTGATGGGAGGGCAGTTCACCCCATAAAACAAGAGAACGCAGGCGAGTTCACTTCCCAAGGAAGACCGCTCCTTTAAGGAAGTCTTGCTAAGCAATAACCCAGGAGGCCCAGGGTATAAGATTAATTTGCTCCCCCCCCCCACCCACCCAGTTTACTCCCAATCTCCTATGAGTCATCTGTTTGCATCCTTAATGTCTAAACATGCAAATATTGCTGCACTTACTGCTCATTAGTTTAGTTAAAGAAAGTGCCCTTTAATTATGCCTTTAAATAATGAACCTCCTCCATCACATTGACAATCAATGCATATTTACAGGGAAGCAAGTCTCATTATGAAACAGATACCGCATCCCTTGCTTACTGAGAAGACGGAAGCTTTCTTGAGGCAACGGGAATGGGAGTCGAAAGACAAACAAGCTTGTGGTTGTATTAGGTCCTTGTAGCTGTAGGTGAAAGAATGGCAAACAGCCCGCGATATATTACATGTGAGGGAAAGAAGGGAAATTAGCATTTTTTGTGAGGCTGTTGTGTACCAATCCCTAAACTCATTGATTTACATATATTAAGTCTAAGCAACACAGTTACTTTTGAAGTTATTTCTTAACTCCATTTTACAGATACTGAAATGGAGGCTCTGAAAGATTAAGTAATTTGCCTGAGGTATTGGACCAAGTTCACCATTCTCCAAAGCTCCATATTTCTTTCCATTATATTTATCTTGGTGAGAAGAGTTTATGTAGTTAAGCAGAACTGGGAATCCCTCCAAGTCTTCATCATATTTCTCCATCCGTTGACCTCAGTAGAAACTCAAAGGAATAGCTTGCTTTCACACAATTCCTAGACATGGGCAGACTAGGCAATACTATGTATTTCCCCTACTTGCCTGGCTCTGAGCAACAAAACAGAATGTGCCATAGGCAGGCAAGTCCTGACACCGGTGTCCTCTATCAAGACAAAAGGCAGTGTTAGGGCCATCTCTGTGCTTGACACCATGGCTCCACATGCCTTCTTCTTGTTGGTAGGTAGGTAGGAACTTCACCTGTGCTCAGGGGAAAGATAAAACTCCTTCTTCTTCAATAGGAAAGTCTAATATCTGCCTTGTTGACATTATATGAAATGTTAGATACCAAGTAGCCCTTGTCCTATGTTTAGACTGCCTGGAAACAGAGTTTGGGATGAGCTTACAATGTAGTATACTTCTGTTGAAAGAACCACATATCTTTCCATCAAACACAACCTTGTCAGAAGGTTTCAATCCACTCAGAAATACAAGCGGACAGGGAGGCTTTAGCTATGTGGGCACAAAGCAAAGAGAGACTCCTCCTACACCTATTATCTAGACTCAAATAAAAATTGAGCCCAGGCCCTGGCCAGTGGCTCAGTGGACAGAGTGTTGGCCTGGCATATGGATGTCCCAAGTTTGATTCTCAGGGCACATAGAAAAAGCAACCATCTGCTTCTTCCTCCCTCCTTCTCCCCCTTCTCTCTCCCTTCCTCTTCTGCAGCCAGAGGCTTGATTGGTTTGAGCATTGCCCTGGGCTAAGGATAGCTCAGTTGGTCTGAGCATGTCAGCCTCGGGTGCTAAAAATAGCTCTATTCTTGACCATTGGCCCAAGGCAGGGTTGCTAGGAGGATCCCAAGCAGGGTACATGGGGGAGTCTGCCTATCTCCCCGCCTCTCACCTAAAAAAGAAAAAAAATAATAAAGCCTGTAATTGAGGTATAAATGTGAATTGAAATTTGAATTATTTGAGGAATTTTCTGATATCATCTATTTATATTTTTCATCTTTAAACATATGAATAAAATGAGCCTTATACACCAAGAATAAAAATATACCGTTAGTTTTATTTCAGAATACTAAAAATATCCCTCTGCCATATCTAGCAAAAATATGTCATATTGAGAACCAAAAAAAAAGAAGAAGAAGAAAAAAACCATTCTTCAGTGGGCAGAGCACCAAGCCAGACTGTGTCTACGCTCTGCCTCCATGCAATCAGGTATTCATTCACTCATTTATCGACAAATCTTGATTAAGATTAAATTTAAAATAAACAAACATTTTACCAAGGAGTAGTAAAAGGCATGAAGGCTTTGGAGTCTCTCAGACCTGAGTTTGCAGCTTAGCTCTGGCCCCATATTATCCTGTGTGACCTTGGATGAGTCAGATCACCTCTGAGCCTCGATTTCCTTATCTGTGAAATGAGGATAACTATAAACACTTTGGAGCTGGTTATGAAAATTAAATGATATAATGAATGCCAAACAAGGTAAGGGAACATTTGACCCATGGAAACCACACATAAATAGGTAGGTGGGTAGGTAGGTAGGTGGGTAGGTAGGTAGGTAGGTGGGTGGGTAGGTAGATAATTGTTCTCCTGCTGCTGAATTTATTTAACACACACTTTTTTTTTTTCCTAGTAACTACTCCATACCAGGCACTGATCTGGTAGGAGCTGATCATAGAGTAGTGAACAGAACTATGATAGATCTGTGATCTAGCGTTCAGATTGTTGCTTAAAGTATCATTTGCATTAAAAGAAACCAGGGTTTCCTGAAGAAACAGCTGATTTCAGGTTTGAGGCAGAAAATGAATAAGAGGAGCCTGGACCCAGTCGCCTAGGACAGAGCAGCATTCTGAACTGCATGTGAGTGTGCAGTGAACAAAATCCACACTAAAAACTCTATCGGGCAAATGTCCTTGGTCCTTCAACAGATACATTATAAAGGAAAAGAAAGCGATGGAGAATGGTTCTGTATGTTAAAAAATGACTTTGAAATGTAACAAGTTAGTTTTGTTTATTTTTGTTTTGTTTTGTTTTGTTTGTGTGTGTGTGTGTTTTTAATGTGAGAAACTAAACTATAGTGTCCAGGGATACAGAGCTCAGTGATAAACTGGAAAAGGGCAGACTGTAAGGTCAGGGGAGGGGCTCCTCCTAGGAGGGGGTGGCCGTCACTGGAGTAGCGCAGAAGGTGGGCTTCTGTATGAGTACCGCGTGCTAACCGATTGCGCCACTGGAGTAGCGCAGAAGGTGGGCTTCCGGGTAGCAGGTGAATCTGTTTCTCAGCCTGGAGTGGCTCGAAGGATGTGGGCTCTGTAATAGCTCATCACGTTCTATACTTGTAGTGGCTCTCTGCATCTTGTCATGTGTTATAATTTTTTCACTTAGAAATGAAATTTAATGGGGTACCATTGATCAATAAGAATATAGAGGTTTCAGGTAAAAGTAACTTTAAAAGGAGGAAGCGTGTGTTGAGGGCTACTGTGTCCTGGGGACGTTGCCAGGTGCTGTGTCTCAGTCCTAGCCCTGAAGGAGCTTAGAACTGAATGGGAGAGAAGGCTCATTAGAATACCACGATCAGGGCGAGGAGAGGGGGGGAATGCCGAGAGAAGCCTGGTAGGGAAGAGTCACCTACCAGCCCTGGGAGTGGGCGGCCCCTTTTGAGGATACAGGGCTGATACTGACACTGTCTTGACTCTGCAGAGCTCGAACACAGGCTCAATGGGGAATGCAGGCAGGTAACTACTCATAGGCTGGACTCCTCGCCACATACTTCTCACAGCTACCTCAGTGTCTCCATCCATTCCTGCCGGGCACTATTATCCTCTCACTCAGAGGCCAGGTCACTGCGCTCTCAGCCGTCCCCAAACTACGGCCCGCGGGCCGCAATGCGGCCCCCTGAGGCCATTTATCCAGCCCCCACTGCACTTCTGGAAGGGGCACCTCTTTCATTGGTGGTCAGTGAGAGGACCACTGTATTTGGCAGCCCTCCAATGGTCTGAGGGATAGTGAACTGGCCCCCTATGTAAAAAGTTTGGAGACCCCTGCAACTGGCCAGTAAAGCGAGGAGCTGAGAGTCAAACCAAGCCTACACTCTTGCCAGGGAAGCAGACGGTCTCAGGGTCTCTGACAAGTACAGGTGGTTAGTCCGTAGGAGCGGGCAGCCCAGGCCAGAAGTTAAAGAAGTTAGCAACAGAAAAGCACAAATAAGATTTTAAAAAAATAATAATTTTTACCAATAATACCCAGGATGGCAAGGGTGCGTTATGTATGTGCTGCTAGGGGCAAGTGTAAACTGTCCCAGACGGGCCGTGGGGCATCCTGAAGTCTGCAGCCCTGTCCCAGGTGACAGATGAGGCTCTATGTTCAATGCCCATGGGAGGGGAAGGGCAGCTGCACCTGTGGTGAGCCTGCAGGAAACAGAAAGCCCCGGGGAGACAGGAGAAAGTGTGTGGAAGTTAGAACATGGTTTTAAGCAGAAAACTTAAAGTTCACCTCCCACTGTGGTGACCCTCTAGTGTGGGAACTTAAGGATATTACCCAACCCCTCTGAGCTCCCATGTCCTCGTGTATAAATGGGCTGTAGGAGCATTAGATAAGGTGCACACAGCACTGGATTCATGCTAGGTGACGATGGATTACATTGTTTCATCATGTATCATTTTTTCTTTGCTTTGCTTATAGTGGAGAGCAGAGTCTTGGCTTAACCAGTCCAAATCTCCTGGAGGATTCTGGACTCCTGGGCTTTATGGAAACACGAGGCCATGCCCTCTGGCATACTTCTCTGTGAATGGGAGCCTGGCTTAGTGGCTAAGTGCATAAATTTTTTTGAACCTGACTTCCTGGGTTTGAATCCCAGCTCTGCCACTACTGGCTGTGTGGACTTTAGGAAGCTATGTAAGGTCACCGTGCCTGTTTTCCCATGTGTAAATGAGGTAGAATTACACTTACCTCTTAGGGTTGGGAGGATTAAATGTGATAATATAGATAATTGCACCTCCTGTAGCTTTCTGCATTGAGAAGTTAAGGAGAAGTCTTCCCCAAGCATCCAGCACAGTGGTCCCTGCTGGGCTGACTGGAGCCTTCTCTGGATATCCCAGGCTGCTCGGGGCTTCTCAGGTCCTGCTTCAAGATCTTATTTCCATTGCAGAGGTTCTGACCTTTGTTTAAGCCCTAATTCAGTACAGTCAGAGGCAGATTAAGGTTGGTTGAGGCCCTGGGTGCAGTAGAAAATATTGGGCCCCTTGTCATTTTAAAAAAGTATAAAGTTGGGGTTTCACGAGACCCTTCAAAAGTCGAGGACCAGGACACATGCCCAGTGCACCCACCATTACATCCCCTTCTGAGTACAATCTTAAAATGTTAAAGGTTTATGCCTATTTTCCAAGGCTTTTTTCCTTGTACCGCTCAGCCCAGTGCACTGGGGAGCGAGGGGGCTGACAGCCTCTGACTCTGTGGACCAGATGCACTCTACACCAGTCGCTTCTTCTCTGTGCACACCACCCCTCTGCAGAGATGGGAGGAGGCTTTTACACCTCCTTATAAAGGAAGGATCTTCTGCTAGCGTCAGGGCTGTACATGATAGCCCCTTGGTGCCTGTGTGCTCGACTCATCCCCACGAGAAGCTGTTCATTGTCAATGCTATGGAATCCTTTACCATCCAGACCAGGGCCTTCCCACTGACTTGCATTCCAGAACCATGAGGTGGAGCCACAGAGAAGGCTCTCATCCCCACTAGCCGAACCACCCAGGGCCAGTTCAGAATGTGTCACATCCCCTAAGACTCTGTTCTGAGCAGGTTTTTGGCTTTCCAGGGCAGGAGTCTGTGACTTCCCATCTTTCAGTTATGGGCAGTCTGTTCACCAAGCAGCATCACGGGCTGAACATTGGCACCATCCTCAGCTCAGTCACTGTGGGACCAAGCCCACACCTCACCAGCCTCACAGCCCTCCCCATCAGGCTGTGATGCAGGCTCACATATGCCTGCGAGCATTCGTGCTGGTGGTTGTTTAAAGAAGACAGGGAGGGCCCTGGCCGGTTGTCTCACTGGTAGAGCATCGGCCAGGTGTGTGGAAGTCCCAGGAAGGTTGGATTCCTGGCCAGGGCACACAGGAGAAGCGTCCATCTGCTTCTCTACCCCTCCCCCTCTCCCTTCTTTCTATGTCTCTCTTCCCCTCCCGCAGCCAAGGCTCCATTGGAGCAAAGTTAGCCCAGAAGCTGAAGATGGCTCCATGGCCTCCACCTCAGACTCTAGAATAGCTCTGGTTGTAAAGGAGCAATGCCCCAGATGGGCATAACATCACCCCCTGGTGGGCTTGCCTGGTGGATCCCAGTCAGGCACCTGTGGGAGTCTGTCTCTCTGCCTCTCTTCTTCTCACTTCAGGGAAAAAAAATACAAAAAGAAAAAAATAATAAAGAAGCCAGGGAGGCTTCCTCATTACACATTACTACTTGAGGCCGCCCCATTTATGTATTTCCTCTAACAACAGCTAATCTAGGGAGAGGCAGAACAGTTAAGCCAGCTCATTTCATAAGATTTTAACAGTCTTAACCCCTGCAAGTCATTTCTTCCTAGTACACTTAGGCTTTTGATCTGTGGAGTACAGCACAGTTGGTCACTTAAAAATCTTGGCAAGCACATGTTAGTGTTTGTTTTCCCATGTCTTCACATGTCCCACCAGCCTTTTGTCTACTCTGCCACCTTGGTGACCTTCCTTAGGACGTCACAGGGGCTGCGGCAACACTGCCCCGCCCCCACGGTCCTGGGGGGCTGTTTCTCTCTTGCCCCAGGTCTGCTGGTGCAGGTCAGATACCACTGCGTACAGGAAGGCTAGCAGCAACCAGCCTACTGGTGCAGGTCGGATACCACTGCGTACAGGAAGGCTAGCAGCAACCAGCCTACTGGTGCAGGTCGGATACCACTGCGTACAGGAAGGCTAGCAGCAACCAGCCTACTGGTGCAGGTCGGATACCACTGCGTACAGGAAGGCTAACAGCAACCAGCCTACTGGTGCAGGTCGGATACCACTGCATACAGGAAGGCTAACAGCAACCAGCCTACTGGTGCAGGTCAGATACCACTGTGTACAGGAAGGCTAGCAGCAACCAGCCTACAACGAGCACTCAAATGTTTCACCAAAATCAGTGTATTTAATCTGGGGGATATTCATATATCACCAAAGACACTAAGGGGGAGATATTAGAAATACTTGAATAAATTTTATTTTTAAATTTCATTGTTGCCCATTTATTTTCATGTATAAGGTGGGACAAACGTAGGTTTATACTTGTGAGTACACAAAACACAGAGTTTATTTTTGTATTATTATTTGTTAATTATTGTATTATTTTTTATCTGAACAACTTTAAGCTTACTTTTGCCCTACTCTATATGAGAGAAAAAGTGCAACCTTCGCATTACAACTATGACTTCACAGCTATGAAGTGATAGAATTTTTTAAGTCGGTTTATTTGCATAATAGTGAGTTGATATAAAGAAAATATTAAGGCCCTGGCCGGTTGGCTCAGTGGTAGAGCGTCGGCCTGGCGTGCGGGGGACCCGGGTTCGATTCCCGGCCAGGGCACATAGGAGAAGCGCCCATTTGCTTCTCCACCCCCACCCCCTCCTTCCTCTCTGTCTCTCTCTTCCCCTCCCACAGCCAAGGCTCCATTGGAGCAAAGATAGCCCGGGCACTGGGGATGGCTCCTTGGCCTCTGCCCCAGGCGCTAGAGTGGCTCTGGTTGCGGCAGAGCAATGCCCCGGAGGGGCAGAGCATCGCCCCCTGGTGGGCAGAGCGTCGCCCCTGGTGGGCGTGCCGGGTGGATCCCGGTCGGGCGCATGCGGGAGTCTGTCTGACTGTCTCTCCTCGTTTCCAGCTTCAGAAAAATACAAAAAAAAAAAAAAAAATTAAGAAAAAGATAATAGAAGAGGTATATGAATTTGCACGTGTATTTAAGAAACACTTCCTTTGAGCGCCTGCTAAGTGGCAGGCGTTGTTCTGGACCCTGAGGACACACAGTGAACAAGGCAGACAAAATCTGGGTCCTTCAAAAGACCCAAACAAGCACTTCACAGAAATTATTACAAATAGACAGTAAACACCTGAGAGGGTGCTCAGCTTCACTAGACATTAGGGAAATGCAAACTGAATTCACAACGAGCCATCCCGAACATTCACTGAAATAGCTAAGAGAAGAAAGGAGGGAAGAAAAAAAGATTTGGATACATGTGAAATTTAGTATTTTAATAAACTGAAAAAAAAAAAAAAAGAAAAAGTTTTGACAGAATCACCGGAACTCGTGTGTATTGCTGGTGGGAATAAAAATATCCAATCACATTGGGAAACGGACAATTATCCAAGTACACCCAGAGGTTTTATTCCTCGTTTTCCACCCTGCAGAAACACCTACATACCTTCACTAAAAGACAGAACACTTGAGAACTGATCGGTCTCCGAAAATGCTAGCTGAATGAATGAAAGCCTCTTCTAGAGCAGTCTAAAGCATTGCCCCTGTCCTGGAGGAACCCAGAGTAGATCTCATCATGGATCACGCTTTTCCTGAGTGCAACTGTGTTCTGGGTTTTGTGCTGGCCACTAGGAAGACTAAATCAGGTGGCCCTTCCCCTCCTAGGAAAATGGTCACTTACCTAAACAACCAGGGGATCCTAGCCTTTTGCACTTTGCTCAAGGAAACTTGGTTTGAATGCATGTCACTATGAATGGACAACCCTGTTTTATAGAACTCTTTGTTTATGTAACTATGTAGTCGTTCTCCAGGAGGGCAGGACCTTGTCTGTCTTATTTCTTTATTTCTTGCTATGTGTCCCAGGACTAGAGCAGCATCTGGCTTAGATGGGGGGGAGGGGGGGTCTCAGTGACTACCATATTTCCCCATGTATAAGGCGCACTTTTTAAACTGGATGTGTCTTATACAGTGGTTGTAGATTTTTTTTTCCTGATTTTTCGCACTTGTTGACTTTGCACTCATTGTTTCACACTTGTTACTGGTATATTACGGTAGGTTACATTTTGCCACGTTCTGCCCAGAAATGGCTCAGAAAAGATTTTCGTACAGTGCTGAATTCAAGTTAAAAGTGATCCAGTTTGCAAAAGTGAATGGAAATCATGAAAAGATCCTGGGATAATATCAAGATAGAGATTATTGTCAAGTCATTTAAGAAGTGTGGCATTTCAAATGCCATGGATGGAACTGAGGATGAGGCAATATATGAAGAGAGTGATTCGTCATCAAACACAGATGGGGACAAGCGAATGTATGGGAGTTTTGACAATGATGAGGAGTTGTATAAATTTTATGATGAATAAAACGAGTCAATACCTTATGAAATATACTTTTTTTCCCAAATTTCGGGCCCCAAAATCAAGGTGCATCTTATACATGGGAGCGTCGTATACATGGAGAAATACGATATATGCTGGCTGGGTTGAGCTGGTAGATGGGCAGGTGGGCAGGTAGATGTATGAAAATCACCATCCAGAGCTCAGGAATCTGTAGGGAAAACTGGCTCCCACTGGAGGCAGGACCCTTCCACCCTGGAGCACTATTTCACAGAGTTTGACAAACCCTACTCATCTCTGCCAAGGACGCTCACCAGCAGTTTGAATTGTTACAATCAACCAAGGAGTTGTGTTTTTCTTTACTTAAGACATAGATGACTATTTCAGGAGAACATGGTTCTAATTTATAGCCAAGACCTTTGGATTAATCAGCAAAAGGAAAGAAAAAAGTCTGTGAACATCCTTGGCTCACTCATGTTGTTCTGTTGCGCTCCTGACTGGGCTTACCTCTTTGGCCTTTAATTTTTCCATTCTCTCACATGGCTTTATCTCTGACACTTTGGGATGAAAATGTGAGTTGCTATTCAGAGGTTTCAGCAAAAATCACATTCCAGCCAGCAAATTGAGAGTCTAATAAAAGAATAGAGGGTTGAGGAGAGGCTTTGAGAGGATGTCTTTAAAGTGTTTTTAATTAAATCTGTGTTATTATTTAGGATGGTGGAGAGCCATTTACATGCATTACAGGGTCTGTTTGGAATCTCAGCCATGCTGTTTTTATAACTGTGGCATTAGTCGTGGAATCAAAGGTCAACATGACACGTTTGCTTCTTTAGTCAAATATTTTGTGAGCAGCACCAACTGTGCATGCCTGCTTTATACTGGGCATTAAGCTAGGTTCTACAAGGGTCACACAGAAAAACTTGGCAAAGTTCCCACCCTATCATATCAGGGCCAGGTGACATTGCCAGATTGTAATAAACAGAAAGGGGAAGAAGAGGGTCAAAGGAACGAACATTACTGAGCCTTCCTCTGCTAGGATGTGCTCTAGATGCTTTGCCTGCATTTGCTCCTTTAATCATCACAGCAGCCTGCAAAGGGGGATTATTTATCCCCTTTCACAGATGGGAGACCGAGGCTCAGAGCATTGTAAGTGGCTTGTCCTAAGCCACACAGCTCCTTCATTGGTCTCTCTAAAAGCCTGTTTTCTTTCCACTGCAACACACTGCCTCCTGGAGAGGTCGACTGGCTTGTGTCCACCATCGTGAAGGCTGACCTTA
Organism: Saccopteryx bilineata; assembly: GCF_036850765.1. NCBI lineage: Eukaryota > Metazoa > Chordata > Mammalia > Chiroptera > Emballonuridae > Saccopteryx > Saccopteryx bilineata. The sequence goes on along the minus strand of NC_089499.1, from coordinate 41,960,741 downwards.
CCCACAGCTGTGGATCTCATTGTCCACCATACTAGTCAGAGGAGGAAGGCATGTCCATCTACTCCCTCTCCACCAGGACTCCCTGCCCATACTCAGCAAGCTTTTCTCGGGCCCCTAGACTGGGGGACCTCCTGTTAAAACTGTAACTTTCTGTGTCCTTCCTTCAAAGAATCTATCACAATTTAAAATATATAGTAGTTTGTATGCTTATTTGTTTAATATTTGTTTCTCCTACAGACTTGTGAGCTTCATGAGGGCAGAAGCCTCCCCTGTTGTGGTTACCACTGAATCTCCAGCATTAGTGCAATAATTGTCACACAGTATTTGTAGAGTAAAATAAGAAGGAAGAAAGGAAGGAAGAATGAAAAGAAAGGAGGGAAAGAGGGAAGGAGGGAAGGAGGGAAGGAGGGAAGGAAGGAAGGAAGGAAGGAAGGAAGGAAGGAAGGAAGGAAGGGGAGGAGGAGAAAAGGAAAGAAGGGAGGGAAGGAGGGCGGGAAGGAGGAAAGGGAAGAAGAAAGAAAACATCAGGTCCTTGTGATTGCTATAGCCCTTCCCAATATTCTTTTCTCAGTATTTCTGTAGCATTTGCAGCCCATAAAAACAAACAAAGCAGCCTATAGTTTAGTTATTCTCTAAAAGGATTGAAATATAAAAGGATTAGCATATCTCAGCCCCTAGGATCCCCAGACCATGGCACCCTGGGTAACTCTGAGGGGTCTTTGAATTCCTTGCCCTGCCAACTGTTGTCACACACATAGCCCGTGTGTACTTCTGTGTTCCAAATGGTCATTAATAAAACAACATATTCACATAAATGGTAGCTTTAGGTCACTATATTATTCTCTCAGACCATAGGTATTAAAACAACTATATGTAAAGTCTAAAATGTTTGAAATTCAAAAGCAACCCTTGATGAAAAAAATGGGAGGGAGCTACAACTTAAAAAATACTTACTCTACATTTAGTCCTTGCATTAAGATAGACCATCTGAGAATCACATTGTACTTGGATTTCATCCCAGGGCTCCTCTCAGAATAGTTCTATCAACAGCACTCTCCACTGAACACTTACCATGTGCTGAGTGTCATATTAAGCACTTTTCATTCATGATCTTGTTTATCCTTACTGTGATCTGTCTCACAAATAAAGAATACTGAGACTCAGGGCATTGAATTTGCCCGAGGTCATGCAGGTAGTGGTGGCAGAACTGGAATCATAGCTAAACCCATCCACTTCAAAGCCTTTGATGTCAAGCACTGCACGATAATTAATACCTCACTGGCTCCATGATCTTATTGGAATACACCTTTGACGTTAAATTTTTGGACCACATTGAAGTGTATTGTAAGAACCAGCCCCAAAACTCATTGTTAGATTAATACAGGGTGATGTTGAGAACAATTGTCTCCACATCACGCAATGTCTTCTTTTGAGAACCCACAAGAGAGATTTCTGTCTGGACTGAGGATAAGAAAAAGCTCTTGGCCTTGGCTGGTTGACTCAGTGGTAGAGCATCAGCCCGGCATGTGGATGTCCCAGGTTCGACTTCCAGTTAGGGCACACAGGAGAAGTGACCATCTGCTTCTCCACCCCTTCCCCTTCTTTCTCTCTATCATTTCTCCTCCCGCAGTTATGGCTCAATTGGTTCAAGCAAGTTGGCCTTGTACACTGAAGATGCCTCTGTGACCTCTGCCTCAGGTGCTAAAAAAATGGCTCCCTTGCTGAGCAATGGAGCAAGGGCCCCAGATGGGCAGAGCATCGCCCCCTAGTGGGCTTGCTGGGTGGATTCTGGTAGGGGCGCATGCGGAGTCTGTCTCTCTGCCTCTCCTCCTCTTATAAATAAATAAGTAAATAAATAAATTTTGAAAAAGCTCTCCTAATGTTTAACAAAAGGTGCCTTCCCATGTTATGGGCATGGTGAGATGATATGACTCACCAAGGTCCCTCTTTTCATTGGCTTCTATAAAGCTGCAACCTCTGCTAAAGAATGTAGACCATTCAGCATACATTTACAGGACTAACCACGTACACTCACTCCAAGACTTCACCTAAACTTTCTGTTTGAGCCTAAGTCCCTAGGAAAGCCCGAGGCAAAAGTTTCTGAGTTTCCCCTTTCCAGTAAGGCATGCATGACCAGGGAAAGGAGAGTCAGGGAACGAGGGAACGGGAGTGAGGCAGGGAATGAGGGAGAGACGTAAAAAGGGCTCTCCAGCTGGATACTGCTCTGATCAAGTTCAGCTGATCGCTCTTCCAAAGCAGTTATCAACTATTCACAATTAACTCCCATGAGACACGTGAAGAGCGAAGGGGAGAAGATTCCGTGCGCTGGCGCCTGTCTCCCATTGGCCCAATGGTTCAGAAACATCCATGCCCCTGGACATCTGGTGGCATGACCCCTGCTGCACCTCATGCCTCGGAGATGACGGGGCAGCCCTGCTTCAGGGTTACAGGCTGTTGGGTTGTGCCTTTGGGAAGTCCGTCACTGGGCAGCAGCTGGGCTGACCATGCACAGTTATTTACCATGATGACAGCTGGAGATAATGAGTGGCCATGCCCCCTCCCCATTCCTTCCCCAAGAGACGGTGCTGAGATGTGAGGTGACCCAGAGAGGCGTCTGACAGATGTTCCTACCCACATTGTCCCTTCCATGGCTTCTTCTATTTCCTGACTTTTTAAATTTTTTATTATGTATAGATTTTTATCCTCACGAGTCACATTCAATCTGTTTTAGATGGGCCAGGGTATAAGTGAAATTCAACAATTCGTTGCTGTGTGCTAATCTGGTCTCCCTACTAAGAGTCATAGCCTCAAGGGACCCCTTCTCTTAGCATCCTCAAGAGTGGCTAAAGCAGATGCTTGAGGATGAATCAACCCAGCCATTAGCCATTGTCACCACTTCTCTTTACACGACAAGGTAACCCTGAACTCACATTGTATGCCAAGTATAAGGCTTTTGTTTCCTGAAGTGTTTTTTGTTTTTTGTTTTTTCAGCCATGGTTACATGTGTCATTGGAAACCCCAAGAATTTGCAAGGATAGCATTTCCTTGGATTCCCCAACACTGAGATTGTGTCTGGCATCATGGGCACTGGATGAATATTTGTGCACTAACCCAAATAATTATCAATGATTATATTAGAATGACTATTTATAGAACACTTATTATATGCCCAGCAATCCCCTAGCTGGTTTACCTTATTTAATCACCACATAACCAGCTCTTGCCAGCTGTGACTCAGTCTGATTTCTGTGATAATTAATTTGTTTTAAAATATTCATATTCCTCGCTGACTCCAAAAAAGCACGGAGGCTCCGTCAACCCAGAAGTGAGCGCTTAGAGTTCGCACCTGCAGGCGCCTCTCTTTCCTGACCCCCTGGTCTCAACGTTTGCCTTCCCAGTGCGTGACTCGCAGCCCCATCTACTGACTGCAGCAGAAACAATCTACCTTGCTGGGAGGCCGCAGCGAGGCGGCCTTTAATCACCAATGTCTTCAAGGTCCCCAAAGCATGATTACTTTGATTGGATCTTGTAATTAAATGGTCAGTCAAGCATGTGGGAGGGGAAGATGTCTTAGGTTCAGGCATCCTTTTCTTTCTTTTCCTGTGCTGATGGTCTGAGATTGCAACCCAGGAGACAGAGAGCCGCCTTGCTGCTGAGCTGCCCCTGTGGCCTGGGAAGCGGGGCAGCATCAAGAGGGAGAGGCTGGGCTCAGTGCAGGGCAGCTCTGCTCATCGCCAGGACTGCCCGCCGTGTCCCGGGTGCTGTGATCGTGGTGTCCCGGGTGCTGTGATCCCGCCGTCTCTGAATTCTTCTTGCTGAGTGTGTCTGATTAGCCTGCTGGGCATCTGAAGTTCTACCCCTTGCCCTTCATGGGTACAGATACCTAAAACCGCTGTAGAGATGCAGAGGTTCTCATTGATGAGAGGGCATGAGGTGAAAATCAGGGCATTTCATGGGAAGTCAAGGAGGCTCAGGTTAGGGGCCCCCATGTGGGGACTCAGGAATTTAGGGCCAGCTTGTGACCTGGAGATTCTGGACAGAAGTATCACCTCATTCCCCCACTTAGCATATCACATAGGTATCTCTTCTAATCAGAGGCTGGTCCAGAGCCAGCCTTGTGGTAACTGTTTAAGGTCTCAGAAAATATCTGGGGATTCAGAAAACAAGTCAAGCAAAAAATATAATAATAATAATAATAATAATAATAATAATAATGGAGACACAGAGAGAGATTACCACTGAAGAAAAGCGGATTTGAAAATTAGGAATACACCCAGAATATTTGGGAGGGAGAGACACTTTCTAAGAGCTATGGGCAATCCCACCATGGAAGGAAAGCAAACAATAGAAATAGGGTTCATCAGTCGTGACTCTGAAACATGGATTGGGTTGGAGCATGAGAAATTGGATTAAGTTCCCCTGAATCAGAGTGTGGCGTCTGTTCTCACTTGATTAGTGCTGGGTTGTTACTGATGATGGTTTCCGTGTTTGTGTAGATGATTAGAACCAGCCAGCCAAGGAAGAAACGCCATCTAGAATTCAGGAGACCTGGCTCTGGTCCCAGTCCCCCTCCCACTCCCCCTTGTTCCCCTCTACACCCCCCCCCCCACACACACACACATAGCTGCCTCTGTGGAAATCATTGCACTCCTGCAGGTCTTACATCTTTCATTTGTAGAATGCATATAATATTCACCCATTCATCCTCCAGGGACTCAGGGAAAAGTGGGGATAATATTGTAGAGAACTTTGAAAAGAATAAAGTATTATTTCATTCATGGAAAATGATTACTGTTGCTGTCATTAATGGTAGTTATTAAGAATCTGTTATTAATACGAATGAGTCCTAAATCTGATGAGGAATGAGGTGGGTATAAATAAATAGGATCTAAATTAATGGGTTCAAAGGCAGTAATGCCTGTGGTTGAGTACTGGACTTGCTCCTCTCACTTCTAGTTGAGTATCGGGGTGAGGGGAGAATGCCCTGATGCTACTTAACGGCGTGAGTCTGGCAGTTGAGAGAGCGAGCTCTTCACTTCACTGGTCCAAATCCACCAATCCCTTCTCCCACTTTGCTTTTGCCCTCTCTTTTTCTCTCTCCTGAGTACTTGCTAGCTTGCTTTCTCTTGAGGCTAAGGGATTGAAGATCCATTGCAGACAGGATGTTCAGAAGAGCAGTCCAATCGCTGTACTGTCCTTTGTAGGACATTAGCTCCCAAGGCCACCACACAAGGACAAACACCCAGGCTCAGTCCTCCAGCAAGCCTGTAGGAGCAGCCCTCCCCTGCCTGGCCTGAGGACTAGGTGCAGGGAGGAGACACCCCTGGTAGCTGAATGCTTAGGGATTACATGGAAGGCTCGGGAGGCCCCCTCTCCTCTGCCAAGGCCCTCCAGTCTCCCCTAGTGCCCACTTCCATCCACTTGAGCTGCAGGAATGTCTACCAAACAAAGCTATTCAGATTCACATCCAATAAATGATTGTTTTGACTGTTTTTCTTTCTTGAGTGATAGTACCATACAGTGGTTTAGACCAGAGATTCTCCAACTGGGATGTGCATGCAAATCAGCTAGAGATCCTGAAGAACGCCGATTCCAACCTGGAAGTTGGGGGCGGAGTCTGCGATTCTAGTTTCTAACTAGCTCCCGGTTGGTGCTTGTGCTGTTAGCAGATATTAAGGCTGCTGATGGAGGATAATGCTTTGAGCAGCAAGGCTTTGCAGCAGGGCTGTGGACACAAACTCATCGTGTGACCTGGGGCAAGTTACCTAATCTTTCTGAGCCTCGGTTCATTTGTAAAATGGGGAAAATAATAGTGCTACCTCCGAGAGTTGTTGGGAGAACTACATAAGGCAATGCATGCAAAGCTCTTCATCCAGTGTGTGGTGCAAAGCAGATGAGAGAGAGCAGCACCCACAGCACTGGTGACTACAGATGATGAAATGGGAGCCTTCTCCTAAGTGGGCTTTTCCCTGGGGAGACATTTCAGAGAATTTGAAGAGCACATCTTTCAGCTCAGTGATGCCTGGGCCCAAGGCCAACCAATTCCACACCCACCCACTCCCACTCCTCAAATTTATCGCTGATGCCAGTGTGCTCTGACCTCTGAACCCCTCAGTGTTTTGAAGAGTGTTTCTCATTATATGTAACCCATAATCTCTATAGATAAAGAAACAAACAGGACTCTCATCTACCTAAAGACATTTAAAAGTGCTGAGCTGGCCGCACACAACACAGCTGGGGACCTACTGAATCTCCCCAGAGCCAGGATTCCCCATGAATTAATTGCTAGTTAATAAGGGCTTATTTCCCTGTAATGCCTGCAGAGCCCAGTGCAGGGCGGAGGCGCATTGTGAAGCGGAGAGCCCGGCGGCTGTCCTTGGTTCTGAAACTGGGATAGAGACATACACATGCGGCAGGGTAGGTGGGAGGACCCTGGACATCAAACAGCCTGCCAGGCCCAGGGAGTAGCGTACACATTTATTAGTCCGCACTCAGACACAAGAATCAACACTCTGTGAAGTGGTCTGCAGTCCGGCCTCTCCCCTACTTCTGCCAGATCACTGGGGAGGCAGGCCTGGCCCAGCAGAGCTAAGACTCCAGGCTCCCCGAGCAGAAGCTCAGCTTTCTCGCGGAGCAGGGTGCCTGCTGCACGCAGGCTCCGTGCACATTTACTGAATGAATAAGTGAAAGAACAAATATGGTTTACAGACCTTTTAATGGCATTTTTTAACACTTCCTGAACACATATAACATCTCAAAGCTTACTCTTATCATATAGGATTCAAAGAATTTTTTTCCTTATACTAAAATAAATAAATAAATAAAAAAGATGGTGACCCACACTATATAGCCACTTTGCTTTTCCTGACATGTTGAGTCATGTTGAGAAGATGGTCATGGCTCTGGCTGATTGGCTCAGTGGTAGAGAATCAGCCTGGTGTGTGGACATCCTGGGTTCAATTCCCACTCACAGCACACAGGAGAAGTGACCATCTGCTTCTCCACTCCACCTCTTCTCTCTCTTTTTCTCTGTCTCTTACTTTCCTGCAGCTATGGCTTGAATGGTTCAAGCCAACTGGCCACAGGTGCTGAGAATGGCTCCATGGCCTCGCCTCAAGCTCTAAAATAGCTGAGTTGCCAAGCAACAGAGCAACAGCCCCAGATGGACAGAGCATCACCTGGTAAGGGGCTTGCCAGGTGGATCCCGGTTGAAGTGCAGGCAGGAGTCTGTCACTCTGCCTCCCTGCCTCTCACTTAATAAATAAATAAATAAATAAATAAATAAATAAATAAATAAATAAGAAGATGGTCGTGTGAAGTCACAGATACACAAGGAGAAGGCCATGTGAAGACGGATGACTGGAGTGATACATCTACAAGTCAGCGAATGTATATGACCACCAGAGGCTCAGAGAGATACAAGGTACAGATTTTTTCTCAGAAGAGCTATGCCGCCAATACCTTGATTTCAGACTTCTACCCTGTAGAACTCTCCGACCAATACATTCCCATTGTTTTAAGCTGCCCGGAGGATGGTACTTTGTTGTAGAAGCCCTCACAAACTATCACAGAGACCAACCCAGAGTCACAGACTGAGGCATTCTCAGCACTGTTTGGAGACTTGGTGAAATCTGGTCCCTGAATAGTGTAGCTTGGCTGGAAGACAGTATGAATGAGTCCCATTTATGTCGCTGACTGTGGAGGGCCGTTTATACTTTCTGACCTCTCCAGTCAGACTGAACTAGGAACCAGCACATGTTTTGCACTCAGGAAGTCCATGCTGAGGGATTAATCTGGACATAGAGCTGGTCGGACTACCCTCACCTGCTGTCCAAAGCAAGGGAAGGTTGGTGCTGGGGTTGGGGGAGGAGTATTTGCAGATATTAAACCATTCCCAAGGTTTTGTGTGAGACCAGAGCCTAGGTTTGAAAATTTCACTTGGCAAATGTCCACAACAGCCTGGTCTTCAGATCTTGGATGTTCTGATGGACTTAAAATTGCAACTGTTCCCGAAAGATTTCTACAAATTCTCCCAAACTTAATGGACTGACTTGTCATTCAAAGAGAGTACCCAATTTCTCCGCTGTAGAATTCCAAGCAGAGGCAACCTATTCACAGGCCTTCCCTGAAGGCACCTGTGAAATGCAAATCATCGGGCCTTGCCACAGAAATCGCTCTGCAAGGGGAACAGGTGAACCACATGAAGCTACAATGGATCCTTTCTGGAGCAGTGATGATGCTCACAGCCCTGGCTCTCTGACAGCCTTTCATTATAATCCAGATGCCGCCAGGGCAAGATTAGTGTGGGAGGCCCCGTGGCGGAGGGTCTGTGCTGGAACTTAGCAGCTCCGAATGAAACGCGCACTTGTCTCAGCTGCTCCTCCGGGGGGCTGACAGACACACAGGTGGACCTGTGGCTGAAGGTGAGGCTGCCTTGTGGTGGCTGGTTTAAGGAGCCAGAACCTGAGGATGTCCTTATGAGACTTGAAATGCAGGATGCACTTGCTGGCTGCCACGTGCTATGTCTTTGGAGATGGAAACGCTTAACCAATTTCATTCAAGATCATCTCTATTTTCCAAAGGGACAGAATTTATTATTTGAATTATTCAGGGGAGGTTTTATTCACCAGTACCGAGATAGGAGATATGTCAACTAAATTATAATTATGTTTCTCTAAAGATATCCACTGTGATTCCTTTTTTTTTTTTTTTTTAACTTGCAAGGAGAAGTCAGACTGTGTATTCATGGAGAGCCAACTTCAATATTCTAAGTGGCAAAATGAAAAATTAATTTTCTTCAAATACATTACTGAATAGTTAACTACATCTCAGTAAGCTATTTGTTTAATATACCGGAGTCCTCTTCAAAGAGCCTATGATTTATTCTCATCTTTGCCAAGAGAAACTTTCAAAAGCATCAGCCCAAGGGCAGGAAACAGGAGTTCTGGGCGCCAGCCCTGCCACTAATAAGCTGTTTCACCTCGAGCAAGTGCCCGCCACTCTCTGGGCCCAGCAGGCTGATGAAGGCTCCCGGGGTCCTCCCCACTACTGCTCTGCAGCTGCCCACCGACGTCAGCCTCCCCGATGTGTGACTGCTCACTGCTATTTATCTGCCTAATAAGGAACAGGAGGAGAAGTCAAGCATGGGAAGAAACATTTCTGCACCAAAGTAGTCCTTCCTTTGATTCCTCCTGCCGACTCTTGCTTCCCCTGCCCCGTCCCTAGGAAACTGAGGATGCCTCCCTCATCCTGCTCAGGGCTCCCTCTCTTTGCCTAAAGGCATGGAGTCTCCCCAGGATAAAGGCCCAACATAAATCTTCACTGGACCATTTTGAATTGATTTTTGTGCAGGGGGACAAACTGTAGTCAAGTTTCATTCTTTTGCATGTGGCTTTCCAATGTTCTCAGCACCATTTATTAAAGAGGCTTTCTTTTCTCCATTGTGTGTTTTTGGCTCCTTTGTCGAAGATGATGTGTCCATATGAATGCGGTTTTATTTCTGAGCTCCCAGTTCTGTTCCATTGGTCTGTGTGTCTATCTTTCTATTAAAATTAATTTTCTAAAAAAAAAAATAATCTTCGCTGTCCCATCTCTCTTTGTTCACATGTTCCTCTGTATGCTGCTGCTTGGGCCTCTGGGTCAGCACTCGCCTTACCTGCTCTTCAGAAAGGTCATTTGACACTTGGTACCCAGGATTTGATCCCCATTGTGGCTGAAAGGCTGTGTACCCGGTAATAGAGAAAGTGTCCTCCGGGAGAGCAGACAGGGGCTTGGCAGAGCATGGCTGCTCTTCATTCGTGCAGTCAAAGTTCATCAAGATCCTGCCGCATACCTGAGGATACAGAAGTGGTCTTTGCCCTCATGATCCCAGAGTCAAGGACTGGCCTGACCAAAGGGATAGTCACTAGCCATGAGTGTCTCTCACGCACTTGAAAGAAGGCGAGTCTGAACTGAGATGCACTGAGTGTAACATCATACACAACGGATTGCGAAGACTTAGTAAAAAAAACACAGTAAATTATCTTAATGATGTTTAATATTGATTACAGGTGTACCTAATTTTGTTGTGCTTCTCTTTATCGCGCTTCTCAGATATTGTGTTTTTTACAAATTGAACATTTGTGGCAACCCTGCATCAAGCAAATCTATCCATTTTTCCAACTGCACTTGCTCACTTCATGTTCTGTGTCACATTTTGGCAATTCTCACAATAAAGTATTTCAAAAAATTTTTTATTATTATATTTTTATGATAATCTGCATTAGCGATCTTTGATGTTGCTATTATAATTGTTTTGGAGGCCATAAACCATGCTTATATAGAATGGCAAACTTAATTGATAAATGCTGTATGTGTTCTGACTGCCCCACTGACCAGCCATTCCTCCATCTCTCTCTCTCTCTTCTTGGCCTCCCTATATCCTGAAACACAACAGTATTTAAATTAGGCCAACTGATAATCCTACAGTGGCCTCTACGTGTTCAAGTGAAAGGAAGAGTTGCACATCTCTCACTTAAATCAGAAGCTAGAAATGATAAGCTTTGTGAGGAAAGCATGTAAAAAGCCAAGATACACCAAAAGCTGGGCCTCTTGCATCATCAGTGAGCCAAGTTGTGAATGCAAAGGAGAAGTTATTGAAGGGAATGAAAAGTACTACTCCAGGGAACACACTAATGATAAGAAAGTATAACAGTCTTATTGCTGATACGGAGAAAGTTTTTAGTGGTCTGGAAAGAAGATCAAACTAGCCACAACACTCCCTTAAGCTACACTTTCTTCATTTCTATGAAGGCTGAAAGAGGTGAAGAAGCTGAAGAATAAAAACTTGAAGCTCACATAGGTTGGTTTCAGGAAAGAAGCCACATCCATAACATCAGAGTATAAGGTGAAGCAGTGAGTGCTGATATAGAAGCTGCAGCAAACTATCCAAGTGATCTAGCCAAGGTAATTAATGCAAGTAGCTACACTAAATAGATTTCCAATGTAGATGAAAAAATCCTTATATTGGAAGAAGGTGCCATCTAGAATTTTCATACTTAGAGAGGTGAAATCGATGCCTGGCTTCAAAGCTTCAAAGAACAGGCTCATTCTCTTGTCAGGGGCTAATGCAACTGGTGACTTTAAGTTGCAGCCAATGCTCAGTTAGCACTCTGAAAATCTTAGGACCCTTAGGAATTATGCTAAATTTACTCCACCTGTGCTCTATGCATGGAAACCAAGGCCTGGATGACAGCACATCAGTTTACAACATGGTTTACTGGATATTTTATGCCCACTGTTGAGACTTACTGCTCAGAAAAAAGAGATTCCATTCAAAATATTACTGCTTATTGACAATGTACCTTGTCACCCAAGAGCTCTGATGGAGATATATAGTCAGATTAATGTTCTCATACCTGATAACACAATGTCTATTCTGCAGCCCATAAATCAAGGAACAATTTTTATTTTCAAGTTGTATTATTTAAAACTACATTTTGAAGGCAATAGCTGCCATAGATAGTGATTCCTTTGGTAGATCTGGGCAAAGTACATTGAGAGCCTTCTGGAAAGAAATCACTATTCTAAATGCCATTAAGAACATTTGTGCCTGTCTGATGGTGGTATAGTGGGTAGAGTGTTGACAGGGACACTGAGGTCCCAGGTTCGAAACCTTGAGGTTGCTGGCTTGAGTGCAGGCTTGCCAGCTTGAGCACAAGTCACTGGCTTGAGAATGGGGTAACTGGCTAAGCTGCAGCTCCCCTGTCAAAACGCATATGAGAAACAATCAATGAACAACTAAAATGATGCAACTATGAGTTGATGTTTCTCATCTCCCTTCCTCTCTCTCACTTAAAAAAAAATGTGTTCATAAGAAGAGGTTAAAATATCAACATTAACAGAATTTTGGAAGAAGTTGATTCCAACTATTACAGATGATTTTTGGAGGTTGAAGACTTCAGCAGATGTGGTGGAAATAGCAAGAGAACCAGAATTAGAAGGGGAGCCTGAAGATGCAACTGAATTGCTGCAATCTCATGATCAAATTTTAATGGTTAAGGAGTTGCTTCTTATGGATAAGATTGCAATGGGATCCACTCCTGATGAAAATGCTGTGAAGATTGCTGAAATGACAAGAAAGGATTTAGAATATTATATAGACTTAGTTGATAAAGCACCAGCAGGGTTTGAGAAGATTGACTCCAATTTTGAAAGAAGCTCTACTGTAGATAAAATGCTATCAAACAGCGTCACATGCTATGGGGAAATCGTTTGTGAAAGGAAGAGTCAATCAATACAGCACACTTCCTCGTCATTTTACTTTAAGAAATTGCCATAGCAACCCCATTCTTCAGTGACCATCATGATCCGTCAGCAGGGTTCAACATTAAGGCAAAAACAAAATTATGACCCGTGAAGGCTCAGATGATGGTTACTGTTTTTTAGCAATAAAATATTTTTTCATAAGACATGTACATTGTTTAGACATAATGCTACTGTACACTTAAGGCTATAGTATAGTATAAACATAACATTTATGTGTCCTGAGAAACCAAAAATTTGTGACTTTTTAAAAATATATATTTATTTTATTGATATTAGAGAGAGGAAGGTGGAGAAAGAGAGAGACAGGAACATCAAACTGCACCTGTATGTGCCCTGACCAGGGATTGAACTGGCAACCTCTGTGCTTTGGGACAGTGCTCTAATCCACCAATCTATCCAGCCAGGGCTTTATGTGACTTTCTTTATTGCAATATTCACTTTATTGCGGTGGTCTGCAACTGAACCATTGTTATCTCCGAGGTTGCCTGTACAGGTCAAAATGATGAATAGATATATTGGATTAAATAAAGTACAGTGTGTCCGTAAAGTCATGGTGCACTTTTGACTGGTCACAGGAAAGCAACAAAAGACAATAGAAATGTGAAATCTGCACCAAATAAAAGGAAAACTCTCCCAGTTTCATACCTATTTAGTGCAGTTCGAAGTGGGCTCACGCACAGATTTTTTAGGGCTCCTAGGTAGCTATCCCGTATAGCCTCTACAGACTCATCACTGACTGATGGCCTACCAGAACGGGGTTTCTCCACCAAACTGCCAGTTTCCTTCAAATGCTTATCCCACCGAGTCATGTTATTCCTATGTGGTGGCGCTTCATTATAAACGCGCCAATATTCACGTTGCACTTTGGTTACGGATTCGAGTTTAGCGAGCCACAGAACACACTGAACTTTCCTCTGTACCGTCCACATCTCCACTGGCATGGCCATGAGCTGCTCTGCTGTATACACGGTGTTACGTCATCATCTGCACATGCGCACATGCTGCCACATCATCCTACAGAAACTGGGAGGGTTTTTCTTTCATTTGGTGCAGATTTCTCATTTCTATTGTCTTTTGTTGCTTTCCTGTGACCGGTCAAAAGTGAACCATGAATTTACGGACACACTGTATATTATTAGTAAGTTAATATCACTTAAAAAATTTTTTTTAGCCTGACCAGGTGGTGACGCAGTAGATAGAGCATCGGACTGGGATGCAGAGTACCCAGGTTCGGGGCCCTGAGGTCACCAGCTTGAGCGCGGGCTCATCTGGTTTGAGCAAGAAGCCCACTAGCTTGAACCCAAGGTCGCTGGCTCCAGCAAGGGGTTACTCAGTCTGCTGAAGGCCTGCAGTCAAGGCACATATGAGAAAGCAATCAATGAACAACTAAGGTGTTGCAATGCGCAATGAAAAACTAATGATTGATGCTTCTCATCTCTCTTCATTCCTGTCTGTCTGTCCCTGTCTATCCCTCTCTCTGACTCACTCTCTGTCTCTGTAAAAAATAAAAAAAATAAAAATTTTTTTAAACATGATTATTAGGAAATGTATTTGTGAGTGCTGTGAGGGACTTAGGAAAGTGGGATGGTAGCAGATGGTGCAGGCTGGCGTAGAAGTAGCCCAGATCATGTGGTGGGGAGAGGCACAGCACAAGCTGGTTGGGCATGCCCTGGGCTGAATGGGGGAGGACAGAAAGCTTATGCCAAGAGCAATGTAAATAATTCAGGGTGATATGAGGTAGGCAATATACCATTACTAATGCCTATATTTTTTGAGCTCTCCACCATGTCAGGCACTATCCTAAGTGTTGTACATGTGCTAGCTCAGTTAATCCTCACAACCCCATGAGGTGGTTACTGTTATCATTTCCATTTTGTAGAGGAAGGAACTGAAGCTCAGAAAGGGGATATGATCACATAGCCAGGAAGTAGACAAATGAAAATTTGAACCCGGGACACCTGGCCCCAGAGTCTCTGTGTTGAACTATAGCGCCTCTCTAGGGTCAAGCTGAGAGGTGAGCACTTTGTGGGGATCCCCACAGATTTGGGGCAGCACAGAGCCCAGTCTAATCTAGGGACAGGGAGTTAGGGGTGCACCTGGGACTATACAAGGAGCAGCAGGGCTGGGAGAAGAGCAGAGGCCGACACTTCCCCAGCATCTGCTCTGTCAGGTCCTCTCAGACCCACCAGATCCCTTAGGTCTCCCAGATCACAAGCTCTCCCCAGCCTTCTGTGTTCTAGCGATCAGGCCGTTGGCTGCGTGGTTCCTCCGCCCTGAGCGTTCTTACCCCATCGGCCCATTCTCCTGCCTCCTCTCATTCTCCATCACTTCCTGACCTCCAGAAGCCGGTCACCTCCCAATTATGGGTTCGTGTGTACCTCTCCTTCACAGTATTTCTTTCAGATACGATGTTACATTTATTTATGTGAGCTTTTTTTATTTTCTGTCTATTCCCTTAGGGAAGGAGCTGCATCTACTTTTGGCTCACTCTTCATACTCAATACCTACAATAATTCCTGACCTATAATTGCTATCAGTAAATATCCATTGGATAAATAAATCTCCTGGCAACATAGGTGTTCTAACCAGTCTGAACATGAAGAGACTGGCACTCAGCCAGTTTAAGAAACTGGCCCCAGGTCCTAGTCCAGCGAAGAAAGCAGAGCTGAAATGTCCTCTGAGCAGATTCATTTCACAACCACTGCCTCTTTGTGGGAATGGAAGGAGGTGCCAATACCCCGGGATGGACATTGAAGCCAGAGGCCAGTGCCCTTCCCTAGCCAGGGTCTCATCAGGCCTCACCCCTATCTGATGATCTTCACCCTATGAGGTTCTCATCCCTTATCCAGAACCCTCCATGTCTGGTGGGCCTTTTCCACCCTTCCTCTTGGACTGCCAGCCTGGTGAGGTTGCCAGAACTCCAGGCACTTAGCACAGATACGACCTTACCTCCAGGGCCATGCTGCAGTTTTCCATGCTGAACCCTCATCCCCCCCCCTTTCGTAGAGGACCCGTTTCCGGTGTTGCTGGCTCTCACTGGAATCATTCATTAACTCGGCCAGTCAGCCGTTCAGTCTGTGAGAGCTGATTACTGAGTTGGCTATCATATTCCTTACACTGCGCCCTGAGAAGCTCACAGACTTTTGTAGGAGGGGGTAGCACCGACAGGTGGGACTTTAGCCACCTCAACCTCACCTCAAGGGGCAGAGGTTCTCAAACTTAGCCTTTCAGAACCATCTGGAGGCCCTGTTGGACAGAAGGCTCCTGGGCCCTCCTCCATAGTCGCTGATTCAGAGAGTCTGAAGTAGAACTTGAGAATTTGCATTTCTAAATTCCTAAGTGTCTTAATCAGCTCAGGCTGCTCTAACAAAATATTAGAGACTGGGTGGTTTAAACAACAGACGTTTATTTTCCCACAGTTCTGGAGGCCGGGTGGTTTAAGATCAAGGTGCCGGCTGACTCAGTTCCTGGTGAGAGCTCTCTTCCTGGCTGACAGAGGCTGCTTTTCATGAGAGAGAGAGAGAGAGAGAGAGAGAGAGAGAGAGAGAGAGAAAGAGAGAGAGAGAGAGGGAGAGAGAGAGAGAGAGAGAGAGAGAAAGAGAGAGAGAGAGAGAGAGGAGAGAGGGAGAGAGAGAGGGAAAACTAGTTTGTCTTCTTCTTCTTATAAGGGCACTGATCCCATATCATGGGCCTTCACCCTCATGACTTTATCTAAACCTAATTATTTCCTAAAGGCCTCATCTCCAAATACCATCATACTGGGGGCTGAGGCTTCAATATATGAATTTGTAGGGGACAAGGGGTTGCAATCATTCAATCTGTGTAATAGCAGGTGATGCTGGTGTTCCTGGTTCAGGAACCACACTCTGAGAATGCTAGTCCAAGGAGTCCAGCTAAGAGAAACCTGTGTAACTCTGATAGATGAGCTTTCCCAAACGTTGTGGCCCTATCCACCTTTGTTCATGGTACATCTGCAGGAAATGTTGGACAAAACTCCAGTTGGGAAAGAATCCTGAGAGGGTCTGATGAGAACACTTTCCCAAGTGATAGTAGTGAGGGGTCTCGTCTCTCCTGGACAGCCTGTTCTTCTACCTTACTTCCAAGGGGGACAGAACACAATTTCCACTTCCCTGAGAGAAGATTTTATGCCCCAACTTCTTTTTTTTTTTTTTTTTTTTTTTTTTTACAGAGACAGAGAGTGAGTCAGAGAGAGGGATAGACAGGGACAGACAGACAGGAATAGAGAGATGAGAAGCATCAATCATTAGTTTTTCATTACGTGTTGCGACACCTTAGTGTTCATTGATTGCTTTCTCATAGGTGCCTTGACCGCGGGCCTTCAGCAGACTGAGTAACCCCTTGCTGGAGCCAGCGACCTTGGGTCCAAGCTGATGAGCTTTTGCTCAAACCAGATGAGCCCGCGCTCAAGCTGGCGATCTCGGGGTGTCGAACCTGGGTTCTCTGCATCCCAGTCTGACACTCTATCCACTGCGCCACTGCCTGGTCAGGCTGCCCCAACTTCTAACTCCTGTTTTTATCACCATCAGCCTACCTGCATCGGCTTTGTAGAATTTTCAGATCAGCCCTCGCCTGAGCAAGGGAAGCTTTGACTTGAATGAGAGACTACTCAAAGTGCATTTTTTAATACATGAAAATGAAACCATCGGTAAAAGCTGGAAGTTGAGGAATCTTCCCAGGGTGTCATCAAAGGGTGGAGAAGAGAGAGCTGGTTGACTCAGTTTAAAGGCAGTAGTGGGAAAGAATAAACCAGCTGGCCCAGGAAGCTGATTTCATAGGCAAAAATCATAGCGTGGTGCCAGGTTCCAGGCATATCCTCAGTGCATATAATAGAGGTGTGTTCTCAGTCCCCATGGATGGGTTTAAATCCTGGGTGCTAGTAATTCTTGCACAAATTGCACAGATTTCAAGGATAGCTTCCCAAGACTGTTTTGGGGATTTGCCCAAATATTGCTCAACCACGTTGCAGATGGGGGTGATCTCTTTGACACAGGCTACCGTTCACGTTTCCTCCTCCCTGTGCTCTGCTGCCCAGAGTCAGCAGCTACTTTTTGACAGACGGCACGGTGGGTACTATCTGAGATGTCATAATCACCTTCCACTGAAAGTAACAATGTACTTCTCCCCACCAGTTTGGAAGTGCAGGCCACCTCATGGGAAGATCTTAAATAAATGTGCAAATAAAAGTGGCATCTTAGCTTTGGCATAAAGTTTATCTTGGCACTAACCAAAACCTCATCTTTCTAATGATCCAAAACAATGGCTGGAGGCCAGAAGGTCTTGCAAGTTTGCTCTGAGAACCTGATTTGCATGGTCTCAATCCTCCAATAGCTCTCTACTTCCAGAAACTGTTAGGGTTAAATTAGCCCCTGTAAAATTCAAACTCCCTTCACCCAACTTCTTCCCTGGGCTAAAAAACGAACATTTTTATCTTCCACTCTAAGGTTGTACTTAATTTTCTTGCTATTCTCTCCCCTAAAAGCTGCCTGGCCTTCACTTTGAAAAGAAGCAGAAAGTTTACCTTTGCAAAAATGTCTGGGAAAGCTTGCATTGGGGAAGAACCTGACCATTAGGGGAGTTTAAATCACAATAGTTGTTTGTGAAAGCCTAGCCACAGACTCAGCCCCCAGCTGTTCCTGGAGACTGACCTCTGGGCTATCTTCACAGTTTACCAAGGACATCAAGCCTGTGCTACATCAAAGAACTTGTGTCTATGCAGCAGAATTCCCCTCCTTTAATCAGTAAGCAAAGCCACAAAAACCTTAATGTGCTAATCTGAGTTTACCCAGGTGCACACAGCCCATGCCAGCAAATGCTTGTAACAACCCCTATATCTACCACTCACTCCTGCAACTCAGGGCTGATACCCTTTTTGCTGCTGGTCTCAACCCACTTGTATGCTTGCATCCAGGCTTTTTTTCTGAAGTGAGAGGTAGGGAGGCAGAGAGACAGACTCCTGCATGCTCCAGACTGGGATCCACCTGGCATGCCCACTAGGGGGCGATCTGCCCATCTGAGACGTTGCTCCATTGTGGCCGAAGCCATTCTAGTGCCTGAGGCGGAGGCCATGGAGCCACCCTCAGTGCCCGGGCCAACTTTGGAACCTTGATTGTGGTATAGGAAGAGAGAGCTAGAGAGAAAGGGGAGGGGAATAATGAAGAAGCAGATGAGTGCTTCTCCTGTGTGCCCTAGGTGGGAATTGAACCCAGGACTTCCACACGCCGGGCCGACACTCTACCACTTAGCCAACAGACCAGGGCCCAGGAATTTTTAAAATAAAATTTCTTTTTGGAATATACTAGCCTTGTGTTTTCGGTTTGTCCTGCGGTTTCTGCCTTTCAGGAACAAAATTCAGTTTTGGCCTATCCTTCAAGTAAATCCTGTGGGACAGGGGCTTACATACCTCTATGTGTCCACTGTCATCTGAATCTCACACGCGATAAGGCTGTTGAAGTAAAGAATGGCTTTCTAGCACGCAAGGCACTAACATGCAGTCCCACAATCCTTCGTGGGCATACAAGGTCTCAGACGCCCAACCCACCTCTCTGTACCACCCACATTGACAGGATGTTTGCTGGAATGTCTTCCTCTGCCAGCCATAGAATCTATACCCTTAACTGCTTTATCCAGTTGTTCATTTTGCTATAATATGATATAATCTATCTCCCAATTCCTCAGTTCTGATTTCAGCTTTCCAGTCTATGTTTAACCTATCCATCTATTTCTGTCTTTTATTTCTGGAATTTTTATTTCATTCCGTTTCAGACCTGCCTTCCCCTCTTCTCTTTCGAACTACTCCATTTTCTGTGGTGCCTGGAATATGAGTTGGATCGTTTGTTTTGTCTGTTTGCTCTCACACATGCAATGAGTCGTTTCCTCTTTGTTTCGGACATGTTTGTAAAGCTTATCTCCAACAGGAATTGATCTGCTCAGGCCTGTTGTGGGGACATGTCTAGGGAGAGCTTTTGAGTATATTTTTGCCAGGATTCCTACCTAACGACTACACAGACACGTTTTTAAGGTATTCCTGTATTCTGGATTTCCACACATGTGGGCTGGTGCCGTTGGACCCAGTACACGGATCCGTGTTCTAGACTGCTTGGCTGGCTTCCTTCCCGCATTCCTAGCTCAGTGGCAGCGGCTGTGCCCTGTGTTCAGGCTTTCCTTGCACGGAGGACCCGAGTCTCCAGTCGTCATTCTCATGGGCTTTGAAATCACCACTGAGTAGGATGAGCCACCGTCTCTCAAGCAGCCACTGTTTCAACTCTCAGATGCAGCTTACGTTTTTGTTTGTTTGTTTGTTTGTTTGTTTCAGAGACAGAGAGAGAGAGGGACAGACAGACAGGAATGGAGAGAGATGAGAAGCATCAATTATCAGTTTCTCATTGTGACACCTTAGTTGTTCATTGATTGCTTTCTCACATGTGCCTTGACCGCGGGCCTTCAGCAGACCGAGTAACCCCTTGCTCGAGCCAGAGATCTCAGGTCCAAGCTTTTGCTCAAACCAGATGAGCCTGTGTTCAAGCTGGCGACCTCGGGGTCTCAAACCTGGGTCCTCGGCATCCCAGCCCGATGCTCTATCCACTGCGCCACTGCCTGGTCAGGCACAGCAGCTTAGGTTTTTTACTTTTGTTTGTTTTTTATATCTAAAGAGTTCTCTTAGTTTTGTTTTATTTTATTTTATTGTTGTTATGTTTTATCCAGCATCTCAATGTCTTCAGAAAAGGAAAGATATGTTTCCATATCTGTTCAGGCTGAAAGTATGTGCTAAGTGTTGTGTATGGTTTATTTTACCTTGACTGACACAATCACCCTACGGAATAGAGATAATTAATAGCCTCACTTTACAGGTGAAGGGGCCAAGAATTAGGAAGATTCAATTAGTTTCCCAAAGTCCAGAATGTGATTCCCCAGAAATTGCTAAAGCAGGTGTGGCACTGAGTCCATCACCCACCGGCTTGGGCTGCATGGGTCCCTCTGGCTCCCCCTTTACTGCCCGCCCTGTCTGTGCCATTCTGTCGCTGCCTCCACCCCGTGGCAACTGGTCCTGAGCAGGCTGCTTGCTCCATCCGACCCACACTCGTACCAAAGCTTTCCCACCATCCCCTGCTGTATGTGGGCCCCTCTCCCGGATCCAGTGTTTTCCACCTTTCAGTGGCCTGTGTCAGGCTCACTTTCTCACCCTTACCCCTCTCTGGTATATGTTCTAAGTTCCGAGTAGAAGTGAGGGGGGAGAGGTGAGAACGGACAAGAGAAACATCGCCAGAATGTTGCAGTACATTGGCTAGAAGGAGAGAGAGTTGGGAGGTCGGGAGCAATGCCCTGTGTCCTGGCTGGGACGACAGACAGACTGGGTGAGGAGGCGTTTGCTGAGGGGGGGCACAGGACAGGGAGCAGGTGAGTGTGGGACACAGAGGTTCAGCTCAGTTTTGGACCCAGTGAGTTTGAAGTGCCTGCAGAACATCACCTGGGGCCACTCGGGGACAACCTGACATGCCAGTTCGTCCCTCCGAGGCCAGCCGTGCCGAGGATCCGCCTCTGGCATGAGTATGTGAGGCCCAGCCACTGGCTGTATGTGAAATGGAAAGACACCCAGGGCGTGTGTGTTAAATCTGCTCCCTATAAACGCCTTGAGATTAGGAACCATGTCATTCCCTTCCCTTTGTTTTCTAAAGGTGCCTAAGACAAAACGGGCCCTCCTGCTTTATAAGGTTGCAGCAAGGATGAAGTAGTGTAAGGAATCTGAAAAACTATTTCAAGGTGGAGAAACGCGTTCCGAGATTAACTGTTATTGTGACGACCTTCTCCCCCTCCCGCGCAGACCTCCTCCCCCTCCTGCCAGAGCTGCCCAGCTTTCTGTGGCCTGCAGAACGAGAAGCCTCCTCCGGGGGCCTCACTTCCACCTCTGTCCTCACGGTCACCTCCCACTCCCCCCTCCCCTCTCCCACACCGGCCTGCTCCCTCCAGGCTCTGTGTCTCTGCCCCCTCCAGGCTCTGTGTCTCTGTCCTCACTTCCACCTCTGTCCTCGCAGTCACCTCCCACTCCTCCCTCCCCTCTCCCACACCTGCCCGCTCCCTCCAGGCTCTGTGTCTCTGCCCTCACTTCCACCTCTGTCCTCGTGGTCACCTCCCACTCCCCCCTCCCCTCTCCCACACCGGCCTGCTCCCTCCAGGCTCTGTGTCTCTGCCCCCTCCAGGCTCTGTGTCTCTGTCCTCACTTCCACCTCTGTCCTCGCAGTCACCTCCCACTCCTCCCTCCCCTCTCCCACACCTGCCCGCTCCCTCCAGGCTCTGTGTCTCTGCCCTCACTTCCACCTCTGTCCTCATGGTCACCTCCCACTCCTCCCTCCCCTCTCCCACACCGGCCTGCTCCCTCCAGGCTCTGTGTCTCTGCCCTCACTTCCACCTCTGTCCTCATGGTCACCTCCCACTCCTCCCTCCCCTCTCCCACACCGGCCTGCTCCCTCCAGGCTCTGTGTCTCTGCCCCCTCCAGGCTCTGTGTCTCTGCCCTCACTTCCACCTCTGTCCTCATGGTCACCTCCCACTCCTCCCTCCCCTCTCCCACACCGGCCGCTCCCTCCAGGCTCTGTGTCTCTGCCCCTAGCCTCCTCCCTGCACGAGGAGACGCCACCTCCTCCACGGGGTTGACCTGGCTCCTCGCAAAGTCGCGTAGGCCTGAGTAATAAGAAGGGTTTTGTCAGTTCCGTGAGTGAACTGGATGCGCTGTAGAGGCAAGGGCTTCCTTTCCTTCACACAGCAGGATACACCTTCAGTCAATGTCTGCAGAAGTGAGTGAGTGAGCGAATCTGCACATGCCCCAAACCTAGTACTCTTTTTTTGGCAATGAGAAAGAGAGATGAATGCTTAAAGGAATAAGCAGTGTCTGCTCCATTTACCTTGAATATTTTCCTTGCTGTCGATTTCTTATGAAATCTTAACCGTTCTCCCATATCCATCCTGAGGAACACCTCCGCCCAGCCAGAAGTCATCTCTCCCCTCGCTGGGATCACACAGTGCTGTACGCCTAGTCCGAAACTCTTACCTCGGTTCCCATTACATGTGAGTCTTTTGTGTTCTGGGTAACATTAGACTGAAGCTCTTAAAGGCAAAGCACATGTCTGAGGAGCACCACATTGCATGGAGCCCCTCGCACACGCCCTAGCATACAGTAGCTGGGAGATAAATGCATCTCACCTTGAATAGCTGCATTCAAAAGTACCCGGTTTGGCCATGGCCGGTTTGCTCAGTGGTAGAGCGTCGGTCTGGCGTGCGGGGACCCGGGTTCGATTCCTGGCCAGGGCACATAGGAGAAGCGCCCATTTGCTTCTCCACCCCCCCCTCCTTCCTCTCTGTCTCTCTCTTCCCCTCCCGCAGCCAAGGCTCCATTGGAGCAAAGATGGCCCGGGCGCTGGGGATGGCTCCTTGGCCTCTGCCCCAGGCACTAGAGTGGCTCTGGTCCCGGCAGAGCGATGCCCCGGAGGGGCAGAGCATCGCCCCCTGGGGGGCAGAGCATTGCCCCTGGTGGGCGTGCCAGGTGGATCCCGGTTGGGCGCATGTGGGAGTCTGTCTGACTGTCTCTCCCCGTTTCCAGCTTCAGAAAAATACAAAAAAAAAAAAAAGTACCTGGTTTACTGGGAAAACCAACTCAGAACTTCCAATGTATCATTTAAAGGACATTTGGGCCAACCCATCAACCACCCGGGCTTCTCCTCCCTTCACTAGGGTGGTTACCCTGGCTCCTGACTCACCCTGGAGTATCAGCCTACTCCCAGCTCAGATCTCCTTTGACATGGTCACTACTGCAATTCCTCAACATCTGTCCCTGCGTGTCTGTCCTCTGGCTCACTCACCAGCTAAGTAGCAGCTGTAGCCGTGCACCTCAGGAAGGCACCTGCAGGTTTTCACAGATCAGGGTGTCTGTGGTCCAGCTGAGGGTTTGGGCATCAGAGGATGGCAATTGGACATGTGTATGGCTACATTCTCTGGTGATTCACAATTAGAAATTAAAATTCTTCTCTCCACCCAGGCAAGGCCGCTTTGCCTAATCCCCTCCCTTCCTGATTGAGCTGTGCATTGACACATTTATTTTTGCTTCCTCCTGGCTTAATCATTTTTCAACTACAGTTTGTCCCTGCAGTCTCACAGAGGTCAATGCGGGCTTCCTCTTGATCATAGATCCACATTTATGAAACCCTAATTAGGCATTTCCTTAGCTGCCTTCATAGATTCCTTGCCACCAGAAGTCTGCAGGCAAAAGCCTAGTCTGAGCTAAAAGTTTGTTTGGATGCGCAATTAGAAGCTAACTGGAGAAGTTTCCAATCATTCACACCTCTGAGTCTTAGCTCCCACTGCCCTATTCCCAGAAGCCCCTTCCCTTTTGACCTTGGATACAATATATCTTGCCATCTTTTGTGACCCACATTAAAATGAGATAAAATGTATCCTCTTCCAAATTGCCAGGATTTTATATTTTTATAATGCTTCTTGTGGTAAAGGTACAATGCAGAAGCACTCCCAAGCTCTACGGGCAGGAGTGGAAATTGGCACAACCCATTGTAGGGGGGAAAAAATGACAATATACGCCAAGAGCCTTCAAAATACCCCAACCTTTGACCCTGTAATTCCACTTCCAGGAATTTTTCCCGTGGATATAATCAGAAATGCAGACCACTATTTATGCACAAAGAAATTCATTCCAGCATCATTTACAATTGCAGGTACCTTTGAATACCTGATAATCAGAGAATATTTAAGTATATTACAGTATATCCATATTATACAGCCATCTAAAATGAAGTTGGTGAAGGCATTTTACTGCTGATGTTAAGTGAAACCAGAAAGCTTTCAAATATATCGACAGTGTCAACCATATAGACCAGCAGTTCTCAACCTGTGGGTCGCGACCCCAGTGGGGTCACCTAAAGCCATCGGAAAATACATAATGCATATCAGGTATTTATATCCCGAATCATAACTGTAGCAAAATTACAGTTACGAAGTAGCCACCAAAATTATTTTTTGGTTTGGGGTCACCGCAACATGAGGAACTGTATTACGGGGTCACGGCATTAGAAAGGTTGAGAACCACTGATATACCTTTCCCAGCTGTTGTTTCACAGGATGTTTACAGGAATGCTGTAAATATTATAGAAAAGGTCCGTTTTCCAGCAAGGTTGGAAAGGCACACATGTTGAGGCTGCTGGGAGTCTTGGATATGCTGATGAAATGAGAAATCCATGAAAATGAGGTTTGGGGTACAAGGTGCACTGCTTTTATTCAGGCCAACACAGGGGCTGGGACTGCTGTTCCCACTTCAGAAGAGCTGGTGGGGAAGGAGGGGAGAATGCCTAGGAAAGATTGTAATATGGAGAGGGGTCACTGCTCCTGTTGAGCTCTGTAATTATTTTACATCTTCCTTGGAATTTTTTGCACTGTCCTACAAAGATGTTGTAAGTTTTATGCGAGAAAGCGAGTGAAGGGGTCATCCTCCACCTGCTCCAGCAGACTAGGAGTGCTGGAGAGGCACTGTCACGTGGATTGACATGGCCGTCATGCTCCATGAGTGGCCGCTGTGAGGGCGGTGATGGTGGCCAGGATGGGGGAGACCCCCAGGACTGCCTGGTTGACTCTCATGCATGGCCTCCATTTCAGTGGGCGTGGGGTGGGGTCAGGGTCCCTCTGTACTCTGAGGCTGACCAGAGGTTCTTGATGCCTCAGACATTTTCCACAGGATGTGATTGCAAACCTGGCTACTGATTGCACACCTTAGGTCCAAGGTACACTGGACCTCCTTGGATTGGATGCTTCCTCATTCAACTACCTTCCTTGTTCCTCAGTCTTCCATCCGCCCTTGACTCTCTGTCTCCAGGTCTTCCTTTGTGCCACTTCTGCACTCCTGGGTCAGGCCCACCCCGTCACACAGCCCAGCCTGTGAGCTGGGCACCCGCCCAGCATCTAGTCCCAGTGTCAGGAAGAGGGGAGTGCAAGTTGGGCGGGGCCTCTGGTGAGGTGTGACAGGCACTGGGCTGTATACACTCAGTGGAGTAGCAAGAGGTTTTAGAGACCTCTGCCTGGACCCCTTCTGCTTATCTTCCAGGGGCCCCTAAAATATTCAGCAGGCTTTACCAGGTTAATGAGCTTCAAAAAAAGGAGCAATTTTCTGAGACATGAGACAGGACAATATAAAAAGAACATTAAGGAAAAAATTCTTATTGCAAAATGAAAGGGAAAAGATCATTTAGCATCACTGTTGGTGTTATCTATTCATGAGAAACAGCGCATTTAATCCATCGTGGGATGTAGGGAGGGCTTTGATGCATTCACCTTGGGGTCACCTTCATGCAGAATGCATCTGTCTCTGCTGCCACAGATGGCAGGGGCCGTGGAGACAAGAGGGTACAGATGAGAGACATTTCCGAGGTAGACTCCATGGGGTGCAGGGGGATTACAGGGAGAGTGAGTGTGGAGGAGAGCCAGTCTAACGTGACTCCCAAGGCACTCAGGGGATTGGAGGGAGGGGAGCATCCTTTTCAGCTTTTCTTTCTTTCAAGCTTCTTATCTCCCTTCCCAAGACATCCCAGCCTTGATTTCTGCTTTGGAACATACTGTGGGGGTTCAGTCCTCTGAGGTCAGGAATGGTAACTCCCTCTCAGCTTCCAATGTCCCTACCTATCTATTAGGGTTACGTTTTGGTTCCCAGATCTAAGACCACACGTCTCAGGTACAAAAGGTCATAAGGGGACGCGTGTAGAAGAGTGTTCTGTCACAGGTCCAGGCACGAGGCCCTATCTGTGGTTCTGCTCTGCCTCCCCAAGCACTCCGAGGCAGGACAAGGCTGAGTCCTCTCAGAAAGACTCTCTCTCAGAGCTGATTTTGCTTGAGTCGAGCAGAGCCTGAGATGACCACAGTCCTCAGGCACGCCTGATGCAGAGACAGACTGAGGGCTTCTGTCCTCCGGCATCTCACCCTCTTCCTCTTCCCACACCCATTGCCTTTTCTCTTATTCTTTTTCTTTTTTCTACTTTTCTTTATTTTACAGAGACAGAGAGAGAGAGTCAGAGAGAGGGATAGATAGGGACAGACAGACAGGAACAGAGAGAGATGAGAAGCATCAATCATCAGTTTTTTGTTGCGACACTTTAGTTGTTCATTGATTGCATTCTCATATGTGCCTTGACCAGGGGGCTACAGTAGACTGAGTAACCCCTTGCTTGAGCCAGCGACCTTGGGTCCAAGCTGGTGAGTTTTGCTCAAACCAGATGAGCCTGCGCTCAAGCTGGCGACCTTGGGGTCTCGAACCTGGGTCCTCCTCATCCCAGTCCGATGCTCTGTCCACTGTACCACCACCTGGTCAGGCTTCTCTTATTCTTTTTCAAATCCTAATTCTTTCCTTTCATTTTCTTCTTTTTTTTTCCTTCCTCATTTCCTTCCCTGTCTTCATCTTCATTTTTACTTTTGACCTAGCATATTTTTTTATAGTTCCATTGATCCCCAAACTTAGAAAAATAGTTACAATTTAACTTTTCCTCTACAAAAGAACTAAGAAAAATTTTATACAAAGCAAATTTAGGCTGACACCCCCACCTGTCCATCAAGAGCTTGCCAGCCCATATAGCTGGTAGTTTTGTGACCAGCATGGTCTACCACACAGTCAAATGTTTGTCTGAGGGTTGGATTTCCGGACATTCCTCTGTCCCATGGTTTATCCCGTCCTGTTTGATGGGAGCTTCCATAACCTCAGTGTATACCAATTACTATGTTCATTGAGTTCTTTGCAATAAAAATGACCTCAAAATGCCTTTTTCCCCTTTCATAATTAGAATAAAAGCCTGTTTGATGTTTCATGGCTTATTCAATTTTAACTGTTGTTTCTCTTTCTTTTCATTAGATTTGTGACAAAGAGTGGCATTACTATGTCATCAATGTGGAGTTTCCTGTGGTTACCTTGTACATGGACGGAGCAACATATGAACCATACCTGGTGACCAACGATTGGCCCATTCATCCATCTCACATAGCCATGCAGCTTACAGTCGGTGCCTGTTGGCAAGGTAACCCTAACTCAAGCCTTCTCCCTGGCCCGTCGTGTGCAGTTCATGAAAGGTACTAATAGAGAAAGGAGCAATGCAAATGGTGTTGGAATACTCCAAGAAAGTTTACTATCACTTACTAATAAAACAAGGCTTATAAAAATAATGACTCATGGAGACACTAAGCTTGTCTGATAATAAAACACTTGGCTTGAATTCAGATTTTGATTTTAGATCAACATGAGCACTTTCATCGTTGCCTCTGAGTTGCTAATGCCTTTTATTGTTCCAGAAGCATATCCAGTTTTGAACTGGGGCTGTGAATAAGAAAAGGTTGAGTATAGAGTCCTGTATCAAAATGGCCAGTTGGCTCTGTGAAGTGCCACGTTGGTCAGGAGCCAGAGATATTCCTTTATCCCCACACCAATCGTTCAAGCCCTGGCCCTGGGTCCTGGGTCCTGGGGACTCGCCGATACACAGGGCTGTGGGTGGTGGATTGCCTATGGGGGCCACTTTAAGCCCCTTCCCTGCTTTAAGGGCTGAGGCTCCTTGTTGCCGTCCACTCAAAGCTCTCTGCTCCCTCCTCCCTCCTCACTTCTTTTCTTTCAATACACAAACCCAGCTTAATCTCCTGTTTAGAATCAGGAAAACCAGCTCTCCAAGGAGCAGGCATGTAACCTTGCTGTCTGTCACTCAAACCCATTGTGCTCTGTTTTTGCTCCCTTAAAGGCTGTGGTGCTTTGAAGTATAAATAAGAGAGTAGAGGGGAAGGGAAACACTTCCAAACCAGCGGGTTAGGACTTTGAGATAAGCCAACCTCATGATGATGGACTCTGTGGAAGTTACTAAGATCTGTGACTCTGACCACTCAGCATGGCAGACTGAAGAGAAGGGCGGGCTCTGGCGTAAGAATATGTCTTCAGCAGACTGGCCAACCAGAGGGTGAACTAGAGAAGACAGAGGCCTCTCCGGGACAAAGAGCATTCTGGACACTTCCGCACATAAGAATATGGAAGGAGCACACGCAGTGTGGCCCCAGGAGAGAATACAAGACCCGAGAAGAAAAGAAGCATGCGTGAGACAAGAGAAGGAAATGTGCCTGTGAGCTGAGGTCCCACAAGCTTGATGTCTGACACGTGTCCCATGATTACAAGAAGTTCATTAAACGTTTCAGTAGGACTTGGTGACAGTTCCATCAGAATGGCAGAATTCCCCAGGATATCAAGAAGGAGAGACTGTGCCATCTGG
The DNA here is from genome assembly GCF_036850765.1 of Saccopteryx bilineata. Lineage (NCBI taxonomy): Eukaryota > Metazoa > Chordata > Mammalia > Chiroptera > Emballonuridae > Saccopteryx > Saccopteryx bilineata. The sequence goes on along the minus strand of NC_089499.1, from coordinate 41,932,139 downwards.
AAAGAGTCCATAACATGAATTAGTACAGCCAGATGTGACTCAGAGGCTTCACAGGAACCGGCAGCCCCTGACCACAGCTGTGTGACAGCAAAGGCCCCTGGGGTAGTCGGTGCCCGACCAACACCACAGCCACCTGTGGATATTTGGGAACATAGCTTGGATACTTCCCGCAATATAAGAGGGTCACACCCATGTCGTCACCATAAACCTTACCACGACTTCCCTCAGAGCCCCTCCAAGGCCACACCTGGATTCCTGTCACCCCAGCCTGCACTGGAAGCCTACCCTCATTCTGCGTGGCCAGTTATGACCACTGCTACCTGGTTTCATGCTCATTGGCAGGGGAACAGTCTCTCCAAAATAAAAAATGATTTCATAAAGAGTTAATATGATTTCTTTGACTCAAAATTAGGCTAAGTTGTACTGCAGTGACTAGCAAGCCCGATTCTCAGCTACCTAAAATAATTCTTGCTTCACATTCACTACAAGTCACTGGGGGCTCCTCTCTGCCTTCAGTCTTGTCCGCGTGCCGGGAGCCCGCGCAGCCTCATGGCTGGGTACTGCGGAAGAGGAATAAGAAAGCGTGACGGATGGTGCGCTGGCTCTTACAGTTTTCACCTACAAGGACACCAGTCATTTTTACTCACAGTTTTTTTGGCCAAAGCTAGTCATATAGCCACATCTAAGGACAGGGAAGTAAAATCTATAATGTGACTGAAAGAAAAACTGGCAATATTTTGTGAACAACCCTGATGAACACCACAGACTGTCCACCTAGTCAACAGATATTCGATTGACTGTCCTTCCAACATTAAAAATATATAAAATACAATCACTCTTTCCTAAATGAGACAATCCAAAAGGCCCCGCTGTTTCTGGCTCCCAGCCCAGTGTCTGGGCTTTCTGAGTGACTCCTGGTGCTTTCTTCATCTCGGTGAGATGCCTAGGAGTCCCTATACCTGGCACAGATGCGGCCTCACTTGATCTGGATATACCCTAGTATAAAGAATTATTTTCCAACACCATAACCATCACCCTCTGCACACACACACTATGCAACACTATGAGACAGAATAACTAAAACACACTTCCACTAAGAAAGAAGAAGAATTTTAGAAATACAGCAGTCTTTGGTCAGTAGCAATTCTGAAATCCTCTGAGTAGATGCCGGGGAGGCCCCTACCCTGGGGGGAGTGTTGTCTATGGACCTGGAATCCATTCTCTAATATCCTACACCACATCTGAAGATAGAATTGTCACTTCATTAATAGCAGCTCTGATATTATATCTGATTACCATTTATTTAAAAGTTGTTTTGCAAAAGTGTTTTTCAAACATTAAGCCGAAGTATATGCTTATTTTACTAGAATCTGGGAGAAAGAATGACTAGTAGGGTATTCACTGACTATTCGAGTCCTCTTCCCAGATGGATGCTAGGAGCACTCTTTGTTGGAGTTAGGTGTGGACATGTGACTTGCTTTGGGCAATTCAATGTGAGTGGAAGTGCCTCCTGTCATTTCCTGGTGGGTGCTTTAAGAGCCAGTGTTGCAAGGAGACTCTTCCCACCCATGGGAGATTTACAGTCATGTCAGAAAGTGCTCTGAGTCCCAGCTTGTAGATGAAACTGAGACTCAGAGAGGTGAAGTAGTTTACCCAAAGTCACCCAGTGAAATGAGCCTGACCCCATGCCTTCAAAGCATGTCCTTCTTTCACTGTGGCTCAGTGCCCGTATTGCTAGTTGATCATTCTGTTGATGTAATGACACGTTTAGGAAAATACAGAAGCTGATGTGTATGATACAAACGCTATAAACCCTTTACCTTGTGACACATCTGACAGCCCTGGAATTGAGAAGCCACAGGAACTCTGCATGCCCCTTGGTAATCCCCTGCTATTTACTCCCTTAAGTGACCCTCCACAAAATAAAACAAAAGAAAATAAAAAAGATTTTAGGCTTTGGAAACAGAATATTTTGAGTCTGAGTCAAATCTAAACCCCAGCCTTGCCACTAATCAGCTGTGTGGACCCAGCTGAATTCCTAACTTCCCTGAGCTTCTATTTTCTTATCCATAAAATTAGAGTGACACTTTACAGTGTTGTTGCGAGTTAGGTTCTGGGCACATGGAGTGTGCTTGGCATGTTTGAGTCAAATGAGGGTGTCAATTTGAGGACATCTGTGGCCTCCCCTCCATCCACTCTCTGGTCCTTGTGCTTAAACCCAACAGAGCAGACACTTCGAAGACCTTGGTACTTTCTGGCTTCTGTGCATTCGGCCTCCCCATGGCCCCTTGCATGCCCTGACTTTTCTCTCCTTCCCTGGGACTAAGCTTCACACACAGACCTGCCTTCTCAGCTCCATCTATAGATCAGAAAGAAGGCCACTGAGGCTCAAGAGCAGTCAGAAGACAAGTGTTGGAAGACAGGGCTTGTGGGGTTGGCAAGAAGCTAATCGTGCATATTTGGGGCCTTTGAGAAGATTTGGGTATCTTCCTTGAGAGGAATGAAAATCCATTAAAAATCTTCAGCATGGCCCTGGCTGGTTGGCTCAGTGGTGGAGCGTCAGCCTGGCGTGCAGGAGTCCTGGGTTCGATTCCCGCCAGGGCACACAGGAGAAGCGCCCATCTGCTTCTCCACCCCTCCCCCTCTCCTTCCTCTCTGTCTCTCTCTTCCCCTCCTGCAGCCAAGGCTCCATTGGAGCAAGGTTGGCCCAGGCGCTGAGGATGGCTCTATGGCCTCTGCCTCAGGCGCTAGAATGGTTCTGGTTGCAGCAAAGTCCCAGATGGGCAGAACATCGCCCCCTGGTGGGCGTGCCAGGTGGATCCTGATCGGGCGTGTGCGGGAGTCTGTCTGATTGCCTCCTGTTTCCAGCTTCAGAAAAATACAAAAAAATAAAAATAAATAAATCTTCAGCATAAGAGCAAATCCTTTGAATCTTTAAAATTGGGCTTTATGGGATGGACAGGAGTTCACTAGAGAGATGAGGAAGGCACCACCATGTGCCATGGCAGGGACGCTTGAGCAGCATGCTCAGGGTGCCTTATCCCTGCAATGCACGTGGGCCAGATGAGTGAAGAGGAGGCTGGGAAAACACAGTTGAGGCCAGACCATAGGACGTCATCCTGCCTTGTTAAGGAGTGTGGATTCCTGTGAATACGTACATCCTCCTTGGAGCCACATTTTGTCTTGGAAGGACACATCAGAAGCTCTTTCAATAGGACATGGAGCTATGAAGCTAATGGCCCACAATGTAGCCCTTATCTCAGCATGGTCCTAAACCTTCCAAAGTCCACTTAAATCCATCCTCTAAGCCCTCTGTGTGGACCTCTAATTGGGCCTGCAATTGTGAGGAGTTTTTCAGGTGCTTTTGAGGTTGGCCAGGGATCCAGCTCCCATTTGTGAAATGTCCCACCGGGCTTTCGCGATGGGGACGGAAATGCTTTGAGAGCAGCTGCTCGTTGGGTGGTCCCGGGAACCGGCCCGGCACTGTTGCGGCAGCGCTCTGCAGCCCCAGTTAGCCTGCTGTGTCCTTGCCGTGGATGTGAAAGCCAAAGTAATCAGCGGAACTTCGTTTTCATTGGCATTTTTTTCCAGTAATTAAAAAAAAAAAACAAAAACCCAGAAAGTTCATTTACACTTAAGAAATGTCACCAGTATGGCCTAGAGCTTGTAGCGTACTTTAATTGTAGGAAAATTACAGTTGGGATGGACTCATGTCACAAAAGAGTGTTCCTTTCTTTGTGGCCAGCGCACGCCACCTTGCCGTCACTTCTGTGCTTGGTGTCACCGTGTTCTCAGGACAGACTCAGACCCTCTCTTGTGGCCACACTCGGTCTGTGTTGACTCAGACAGGAAACCAGGTTCCTTGTCTCTTTCTGGGTCATGCCATGAAAGAAGATCAGCTGAAAGACTAATTAATTCATTCTTTTCCTTAGATCTCCTATTCATTCATTTCTAACAACAAAAAATCAAGTTCTACTCATCAATAAATAATAAATAAAAAGTGCACACTCCCATCTGCCTCCGCCTGGACCTGTGAACGGGGTCCAGTCACCCAGGTACTCTAACCCAGCTGTCTGTGGCAGTGAGTCAGGAAGGCTGCTGATTGTGCCCGACCAGGGCCTTGGGGAGCCCCGGGTCAGGCAAATGTCGGCCGGTAGCACCTCTGCCAACACTACGCCTGGCTGCCTGGCGCAGCCCTGTTTCATCCATTGTATATGGCATTTGGGCAAGAGTACTCTGCACAAAATGATGCCACATGGCATTCCCGCAGGAAGCCACTACCCTGCTCTCTGCCTGAACCTCATCTATTCTTGGTAGATCTCACCACAGGTGTCCCTACTCACGCTCTATCCCTTGCCACTACCTCACCCCCTCCTCTACTGGGGACTGTCCTCCAGCATTCTGGACCTTGGCCTTCCTAGAGCGTCCAGCTTTGCCTATTCCGACCGTGGTAGCACTGTGGTCTCAGACAAGGAAGGCTGTCTACCCCTGGCCTTACTGCTTCCCACTCCCCACTTCACAAAGAAAGCAGCAGGCGGTAGAAAAGGGGATGGTTCTATGTATTAGGCCTGTTAAGGGACAGGTGCAGAACCCCTCCCCCCATTGTGGCTTTTGTAGGTAGCCATGGCAAAGAATAGGAATGGTAAAAAAAAAAGGGGTAAAAAGGCAGAACTAACCCGGAGAGTTGTAATAATCAATAGCATGTGATCCTCAGCTAGAGGGGAGTCGGAGCCCCGTGCGGCCCTGAGATCCGGTCTACGTTTTCTGCCAGACACTAAAATGAGCGCAGACACGTGAAGTACATGCCTTTATTTAATCAGCTTGCACTAATTTAGTACAAATTCTCTTAATAAAGTCTGTGTTTAAATTATTCTGCATCCCTGGGGTGCTCTGGAAGAAAGAGGCACGTACTGCCAGCACCGTCTGCCTTACGTTCAGGTAGCATTTCCCAGGGAGGGCTTGAGGACACCCCCATGCCCCCGGACAGCCCTTCCACACGGAGGCCAAGGTCGGGTTTGGGAAGCCGCATACGCCATCCCCACACCGGCACGTTTCAGAGTCCCGATGCTTGTTAGCTTATGAAAAGCCCCCCAAAACCCAACAAAGCAGTCTGTTTGGCGTTACTTAAGCTAAATTCCTTAATCTTGTTTTACTGGTGAACTCCCTCTCTGTGAAACAGTGTTCCTGGAGCACTCTTTGGGAAACATCTCGCGGGGGTCACTCACCCAGGTGTCCGTCCCCTATGGGTCATGAGTTTGCAGGAGGCGAGGACTGTCTGCTGTCACAGATTCTCCTCTCCCGCCTTTCCCCCTACTCACCGACCTAGAGAAAGAAGGTCAATAATTGATGTTGATTTCATTACATTCCATTTTCCAGGCTCTTTTTTTTTTTGACAAAAGTGTGTGTGGTTCATGATCTTACACAGAGGAATGATGAACAGGTGTCTCTTAGCATTATCTGCACTTAAAAAAAAAAAGTCAAGGAAAGGTTGTTCTAGGCCCTGGAGTTAATTTGACATGAGCATGTATTGGTTTAAAGGGAACACCGGTGAAATCAGCTTTAACATTCAGTGACTCGTGCCTGGAAACACAGTAGAACTGGATTCTAAGTCTAACTTTGTATCTCATTCTGAAGGTTATATTAATTAGAAAATTTGACCTAGGTCTTTGAGCAAAGCCAGTATCTGATGTGTCACACCAGAGGGAGAAAAAAAGGAAAAGGCCACCAGAAAGAGAGAGAAACTTGCATGGTGAAGTTCTACCTAGGAGTCCTGGTTCTTGACACCACTTGATCGAGCCCCCTCTTCAGAGCCTCTGCTCCATGCTGACCTCATAGCACCTTTGCCTTTAACACTCTTCTGGCCTGGGGAGGATTGCAGTCCCCATTTTGCTGATCAGAAAACTGAGACTTGGAGGCAATAAAGACCTTGGTAAAGGTCACAGAGAGCCTGTATATGCACCCAGGTCTGTTCCACCAGAGCCCTTACCCTTAATTATTCAGTGATACCGCCTCTGCTCCTAGGTCATGTAAAGCCAGATGATGTTTCATAGCCAAGGAAGGAAGACCAGAGGATTCCTGAATCGGGGGTCAAAGCATTCGCCCAAACTTTCTGGGCATCTTCCCACATAGGTCACACAAGATCCACCTGAGGCCTCGAGGTACACCCAGCCCCGCAGGCCCCACGGTTTAGTGTGGGAAAGGAAGTTCGGCGTCTGAGGAGAAGAAACCCAGACCCTCGCTGGGGCTGCTTTGTCTGCTCTGGGTCTTTGAAAACAGTGTCTGGCCTCTGTGCCCCTCAGTTCTTCATGTAGAGAATGAAGAAGTTATACTGGGAGATATCTGAGGGCCCTTCCAACTCCATGAATTTAGGTCCCCAGATGGCTGACTTTTGAGGTCATCCACTTAGAACGTGCCATAGAGATGTTTACTAGAAAGGCTAGAGAGATGCAGACATAAAAACTGAAGGACTGAGCCTGACCAGGCGGTGGCACAGTGGATAGAGTGTTGGACTGGGATGCGGAGGACCCAGGTTCGAGACCCTAAGGTCACCAGCTTGAGCGCGGGCTCATCTGGTTTGAGCAAAGCTCACCAGCTTGCGCCCAAGGTCGCTGGCTCGAGCAAGGGGTCACTCGGTCTGCTGTAGCCCCATGGTCAAGGCACATCTGAGAAAGCAATCAATGAACAACTAAAGTGTCGCAACGAAAAACTAATGATTGATGCTTCTCATCTCTCTGTTTCTGTTTGTCTGTCTCTATCTATCCCTCTCTCTGACTCTTGCTCTGTCTTTGTAAAAAACAAAACAAAAACAAAATAAAAAACAACTGAAGGACTGAGCAAGCCTGCTGAGAATGTGTCATGACCAGCCCTGATGGCCATAGCTATCAGTCTGCCCAAGGTACCTACAACCTGCAGCTGCAACCCCCCGGGGTTGTGTGGACAGTTTTATAGCTGCAGCTTATGGGGGTCGATTACATACTTCACTTCCTCTTTGCGATCTGTGGATGTCTCCATGGCTGAAATGAGGAAATGAGAGAAAGCACGATTTCAGATGGTCTTCCCATTTGAATTGCTCAAAATTGATACCCAACCACCCATGAAATTGTGTCCATTGAGTGGCATCCCTATCAGCCAGCCATGCACAGAGCAGCTTCTGACTTCAGCAGTAGGAAACAGGGCCCCCAACCCTTCCAGTGTGTTTCTCAAACTAACCGGCTGTGGAATGGCCGCAGGAAGGAAAGACCAGCAGATCCTGCACAGTTTGCAGGGGGAGGAGACCTAGGATGTTCCTACTCACTAACCTTTTACTCACACTTAAAGGAAAGTGGATATTATTGATTCAAAAGCTGTTTAGAGTGGGTGGGCCCCACCTCTCACTTGAAAGAAAGCTGAGGGGGGAATTTATTCCCAGTGCAAAGTCTGGCTCAGAAGAACACAGGCTGTGCTAAATCATGTTTGGCAAATGCTACTACTTTTCAAAACCATGCTTCCCAGACAACTTGACACAAATCACTGGATGTTGCTGCTGAACTCATTTGGTGTCCACAGAACCCAGTAGAATTGGACATCCGCCCCCAGCAGCATGTCACTCCCAGCCGGTCCCCATCTTTCTGAAGCAGCCCAATTATTGCACCTCTGAGAGATACCTCATTGTGTGGCGTGCAGGTCACAGGCCTGGCAACAAGCAAGGCTTCCCTAGTTTCTGGCTGTATGGCCTTGGACAGTAACCTAACTTTGGAAACATTATCTGTGAAAGGAGTTGTAAGTAAAGCAGGGAAGAATCTGGATACACAAAGAAAAAAAAAACAAAACCAGTTTTTTCACATCCATCTCAAGTTCAAGTTCCTATTCCATCTGAGTGGTGGAGACCTTGGCTGATTTGGAATTCCCCATTTCCTTAGGGTGCCAGCTGATTTCAGGAGGCTTTATATAGTACCATGGAATTGTGGGGGCTCCCGTTCACCATTCCCCATGTGTGTTGATTGAAATGGTGCTCATTTCTCTGGTTCTCAGTCATGAACGGTCCTTCAGGACCGCCAGCCCTCTCAGGGTCTCCTTGCCTCATTTAGGGCTCAGAAGACTGTGCCTCCCGCTCTCTCTGTAAGACCATCTGTTCATCCACCCAGAGGCCCAGGCCAGCACGCCCTCCAACGGCACTGAACCGGGGACAGGCTCCGGCTCCGGCTCCCTCGCGCTGCTTTGCTGTTGTCTAGCCTGCTTCTACACCCCCCAGTCTGGGGAGTTGTGTCCTAGTCTGAGAGGAGCCAGAGTTCCTTCCTCTATTTTTCCCCATATGTGGATCTATACTCAGATATTCTCACTCTCGTAAGAGTTTACACTTCTGGAAATGAAACTGGGGAAGACTCAGCTTCAAGGCCAGTCAGCACTACTTCTCCTGTCACAGCCCAGCCCGTGGCAGTGAGCACAGGCCAGGGACGGAGGTGAGAGGGGAGCAATGAAAAGGATAGAGGCTGAGATCTCAACACTACTATCTTACCTCTTATGGATTGAATAAAAGACCATGTGAACGAACTTGCCATTTTAAGACCCTCATAAGTGACGGCTATTATGTTTTCTCCCGCGATCTATTGGACACATTATCTATATCCCTTGTCTGAAAATTAATCATGCTCTGCCTTGGAACATCTACTGTATTGGCAATTTTCTCTTTTATATATTTTCAGTTTCTATGCTTTATTCTCCCAACGAAATGTGAGCTCCTGGAGGGCATGGGCCACATCTTATTACTAACTGAATCTACCAGAAGGCTAGGCATATAGCACTTTTAAAAGTGTGTGCTAATCTAGCTTCAGGAATCATGTTCACAAAGATTTAGAGAAGTTTCTTTGTATTAGAAATCAGGCTATATTTTTCTTAAACTAATTCATGAGTGTGTTTATATCTAAATGTTGACAGAGAAGCCATGTGGGATATGCAGCTACTCTAGAGAGTAAAAGAGAAAGAGTTTTTCAAAGTATCCATTATATTTTAAAATCCTGCATCACAACAACCCCTGAGTGTAAATATATTTCAAATTTTATGCTAGCCTCCGACTGCAAATGCTAATTGGATCGATTTCCTGGAGCTGTGTCACTTATAAATAGAGTACATGATAGATCTGGGATTTTTGAGTAAAAAAAATATAGAACATGAATGCTTTGCTGAGGGAAAATAGTGTGTGGGGAAATACCGTTAGCATCCAAAAGAGTCACAAAGTTTGGTGTTTCAGGCTGGAGTGAGCAGTTGAGTGGAGCTCACGGGCGTTTCAGAGTGGGCTCTCTCAGAGCCGCACTGGGTTGGATGCCCTAGTTCAGGGGTCCCCAAACTACGGCCCACGGGCCGCACTCCCTGAGGCCATTTATCCGGCCCCCACCGCACTTCCAGAAGGGGCACCTCTTTCATTGGTGGTCAGTGAGAGGAGCATAGTTCCCATTGAAATACTGGTCATTTTGTTGATTTAAATTTACTTGTTCTTTATTTTAAATGTTATATTTGTTCCCGTTTTGTTTTTTTACTTTAAAATAAGATATGTGCAGTGTGCATAGGGATTTGTTCATAGTTTTTTTTTATAGTCCGGCCCTCCAATGGTCTGAGGGATAGTGAACTGGCCCCCTGTGTAAAAAGTTTGGGGACCCCTGCCCTAGTTCATCCTCAGCATGGATATACTCACACTCTTGGGCACACACCTCACCAGTTACTACTTTTGTGGCCTTGGGTCATTTACTTCTCCTAAGTCTCAATTTGCTCATCTGCAACTATAGAATAAGCACCCACTTCCCAAGAGTCCGATAAAGATTCAGTAGGATAATGTATGCTGAGGACACAGTATTAGAAAGGTAGTTCATATGCAGTACCTGATAGTTGGAAAGACGACCATCTAGATGCCATGGAGAGTGGCAGCTCTGCCATCCATACCCAGGCTTCCACCCTTCCTCCTGCAGGTCAGCGGAAGTGCCCTTTTCCCAGGTCGGGAGCATGCTGATGACTTTGGAGGCATGTGATCCCTGGTGGCTTTGAGGGTCTAGAACAGCCCTACTGGCTCCCCATGCCCTCAAGCCATGGCCATCTCAGGTCATTCCTCCTCCAAGTCAGTCAGATCTGTTTAGAGTTCCCCTGGTCTGAGCTCTACAGTGGGGGCTTCTCCTTTTATTTCCAAAGTGAAGATGCTTTGAGTAGCAAGTGACAACAACAGTGAGTCAAAATGGCCCAGACCATAAAGACGGGTGATGGGCTCCCGCAGCTGAGGACATCCTGTGGGAGGGCAGTGGGGGCCACTCAGGTTCTGCTCAGCCTGCTGTGACCCTCCCCGTTCCGCCACCTTCACGCATTCCCTTAGTTGTCCCTGGTCTGCTTGCAAGTGGCGGCAGCGGCTCTTGGCCTTCCATTTTCACATAACGATACCAGAGAGATAGAGCAAGAGTAGGTTCCAGAAGCTTTCTGGAGAGAAAATGGAAACTCTTTCCCAGAAGCAGCCATTCAATTTCTTCTCCCACCTCATTGGCCTGAATTTGATCTCATCAATATTCTTGAATCACCACCCATAGCTTATTGCAGGGGTCGGGAACCTTTTTGGCTGAGAGAGCCATGAACGCCACGTATTTTCAAATGTAATTCCGTGAGAGCCATACAATGACCCGTGTACATTATACATTATCCAATAAAAATTTGGTGTTGTCCCGGAGGACAGCTGTGATTGGCTCCAGCCACCTGCAACCATGAACATGAGCGGTAGGAAATGAATGGATTGTAATACATGAGAATGTTTTATATATATATACACACACACACACACACACACACACACACACATACACACACACACACACACATATATATTTTTTGTATTTTTCTGAAGCTAGAAACAGGGAGGCAGTCAGACAGACTCATGCATGCGCCCGACTGGGATCCACCCGGCACACCCACCAGGGGGTGATGCTCTGCCCATCCGGGGCATCACTCTGTTGCGACCAGAGCCACTCTAGCGCCCGAGGCAGAGGCCATGGAGCCATCCCCAGCGCCCGGGCTATCTTTGCTCCAATGGATCCTTGGCTGCGGGAGGGGAAGAGAGAGACAGAGAGGAAGGAGAGGGGGAGGTGTGGAGAAGCAGATGGGTGCTTCTCCTGTGTGCCCTGGCCGGGAATCATACCCGGGACTTCCGCATGCCAGGCCGACGCTCTACCACTGAGCCAACCAGCCAGGGCCTGTTTTATATTTTTAACATTATTATTTTTTTATTAAAGATTTGTCTGCGAGCCAGATGCAGCCATCAAAAGAGCCACATCTGGCTTGCGAGCCATAGGTTCCCGACCCTTGGGTTATTGGACGCCAGGTACTAAAGGACTTCACCTTGGTACGGGGTCCCAAGTCCATGCCTGATTCAGTCACTGGAGCAATGGAGACAGGACAACCTGATAAGCTCTTGACTAAATTGAAGCCACCCCTGGAGCTTGAGTCAACCCTCCATCCTCAGGGCTGCCACTACAAGAGGACAAGAGTGAGACGGATGTTGGAGAGACCACAATGCCCATACCTTGCTGGTACTTAACTGCAATTTGGCAAGCAATTATGAAATGTCTGCTGTGTGCCAGTCAGAGTGCAGGCTGCCGGGACATCACAAGAGGCCCCATGTTGTTGAGAGGAATAAATGAGCCACTTATACAAAGCGCCTCTTGCACCCCTCAGCCCCAAATACCTGTCCAGTATTGTCTTCATCATAAGGAATAATGCATGAGTGCTCTCTGACATCTAAGAGGCAGACTTAAACAAATACATCCTAGCGGTGTGCCAAGAGTGGCAAGAAGAAGCCTGCGGTGGCTCAAGGAAAGACATGATATAAGGCGTTTGCAGAAGGCTCAACTGCAAGAAGCTTATAGCTTGGTGGTTCTTAACTTTGACTTCATGTTTGACTCACCTGAGGAGCCCTACACCAATTAGTCTCAACCTCTGGCGGTGGGACTCAGCACCAGGACCTGTTTGATTTTCTAAAGATCCCCAGAGAATTAAGATATGCAGTCAAGGTTGAGAACCACTTTTACAAGTGATTGAAGACATAAAACACAAATAAACCAGTAACTAGCAATGCCAGGTTGTGAGGGCTATACTGAAATGAACTTAGTGTTCTAGAGCTCAGGGTGCTGAGGGAGGGGAGAAGGCACAGTGGGCAGGGGCTGAGGGCAGGGGGAGGGCACAGTGGGCAGGGGCTGAGGGCAGGGAGAGGGCACGGTGGGCAGGGGCTGAGGGCAGGGGGAGGGCACAGTGGGCAGGGGCTGAGGGCAGGGGGAGGGCACAGTGGGCAGGGGCTGAGGGCAGAGGGAGGCACAGTGGGCAGGGGCTGAGGGCAGGGGGAGGGCACAGTGGGCAGGGGCTGAGGGCAGGGAGAGGGCACGGTGGGCAGGGGGAGGGCACAGTGGGCAGGGGCTGAGGGCAGAGGGAGGCACAGTGGGCAGGGGCTGAGGGCAGGGGGAGGGCACAGTGGGCAGGGGGAGGGCACAGTGGGCAGGGGGAGGGCACGGTGGGCACAGTGGGCAGGGGGAGGCACAGTGGGCAGGGGCTGAGGGCAGGGGGAGGCACAGTGGGCAGGGGTTCATTAAAGGTTTCTGTGAGCAGCAAGGGACAGAGGGCTTAAGGGGCCTCAAAGGACCAGTGGATTTGCCACCCTGAGCAGTTTGGAGGTGGTTTCTCAATGTGAAGAGGAACAGGTGTTGAGCTAAGTAAGGTCTGTGTGCAAACACAGAGGGTATATCAGTTCAGACTCAATTAGGAGAGCGAAACCTTACACAGTAATCTGAGCAGGAAACGGAAAGAATTATTCACTGTAACATAGGATTGGAATAATGAAGGATTGGCTACTAAGAAGTAGAACTCTAAAAACTCTAGGAATCCAGGTGTCAGAAGCACCATTAAGCCAGAGCTGAGAGAAGGTGCCCAAGGCAGATGCCTCTGCCCGCTCCCTCGGAGGCTGAGACCAGACTTGGCTGACTGGCGGCGTGGCTCACTGAGGGCAGAGAAGTCCCTGTGGTGTCAGGCAGAACTTGACTGGCGGCATGGCTCACTGAGGGCAGAGAAGTCCCTGTGGTGTCAGGCAGAACTTTTCACAGATCTGCTCTCTGGGTTGTTGGGACAGTTCTTCACAGGTAAGTGTCTTCCTGGAGGACACTGTGCTGGGGGAAGTGCTGGCCCCGGACTGCAGGAGCCGAGGGGCACGGGGCAAGCTGCAGGACCTGCTGGAGGGCACAGGAGAACCAGAAGGGGAACGAAACCCACAGGGGTCCCCGCCAAGCAAGCAGAGGGCTCAGAGAGCTTACAAAACTCTCCCAGGGAATTAGCACAGCTAATGTCTGACCCCAGTGCATCTTTCCTATGCTCTGCTTCTTCTCCAAACAGAGAAGGTGCAAGATCAAGACTACATGTGTTGGTGCAGGCCGCCCAGAGACGGAGGGGGTCTGTGCTCAGGGCCGTCAGTGCGGCAGGCCTCCCCCTGGAGGCCCGACTTGGAAAACCATGGAGAAATTATGAGGAGGTAACTTGCAGGCCGGCTTTACAACACAAGCCACATTGAACAATTTCCCATGCTGAAGAGTGGACCCCAGCTCAGACTGGACTCCGCTTAGTCAGCAGAGGACTTTAGAAAGCAGGAATAAGCCATGAAAAGAACGTCAGAGGACGAACAGACTCATGGACGTCCTTATAAGCCAAAGAACCTGAATTTGAGCTGATGAGAAGTCAACGGATTTCAAGAGAGCCAGCGCCCATGGACGTAAGGTTTCTGGGATCCCTCAGAGGCCTGCCAGCCTCTTAGTGGAACATAGGGGAACAAATTCCGGCTTTGGAGTCAGACCGGCCAGGGCCAGAGTACAAGCTTTGGCGTTTAGCTGTGTCCTGGGGCAAGTTCCTCAACCTTTCGAGTCTCAGGAGTCAGTTGGAAACAATGATACCATCTTTGTAGGTTTGCTCAGGTCAAGTTCCCAGCACACAGCCTGGCACATGGCAGGCTTTTAATCAATGGCCTCTTTCTTCCTGCCATTTTTACTTTGTAGGGCCTTCCTGTCTTCTAAGAAAGCTTATGTCTCTGAAAGTAACTATTTTCAAATTCAGAAATTCCAGGACTCCCATATCAAGTACAGCTGAGAGTGCCAAGGTACCAGTGGAATAACATCCTCCTGTGGAGAATGCGGCCACCAGGCTCACCACCATGAAGACACAGTCACTGTGTCCTTGGACCCATGGCCAGGCGGTGCCTTGACATGGTGTTCCGAACCTGTCTCCACAGGGCAGGTAACAGAGCTTCTTTATCCTTTAGGCGGAGAAGTTACCAAGCCACGGTTTGCCCAATTCTTCCATGGCAGCCTGGCCAGTCTCACCATCCGCCCTGGAAAGATGGAGAGTCAGAAGGTGATTTCCTGCCTGCAGGCCTGCAAAGAAGGGCTGGATATTAATTCCCTGGAAAGCCTCGGCCAGGGAATCAAGGTAAGGAAGGAGCCGGCATCACCCCCAATGAGATTTGTGAGGAGGAGTCTGCCCAGGGCCAGTGCACTCCAGAAATGGAGTCCTCTCCTGTCTGGTTGCATAGAGGTGACGTCACAGCAAAGGTGCTGCCACAAGGGGAGATTAGTGACCGTGACTGCATGATGGACTGTGACTCCTGCTGCCATCTCCTGAAATTCCTAGAGGAAGCCCTGTGAATGGATAAACAGTTCACTCCCCCAAAGCAGGCCCAGGCTCAATGTCTATTGGGAAGGAGATGTTATATTTCACTTGTTGGTGGGTTGCTTGCTTGCTTTGTTGTTTATTTCCCTGAGGAACTGAAGCAGCATGCAAGAATACACTCAAAGATATTTTTAAAAATAAAATGTTTAGACCACGTAAGATACAAATTAGAAAGGAAGGCCCTTCCCGGTGGGGTAGAATTAGGAAGCAGATGTGGAGGTCGCTGTGAGCATGGAAGGGCATGAAAAACTAAGTCAGTTTAAAAAGTAACAAAGTACAGCCATGCAGCTCCTCTATCAGCTTTCTGAAACAATTTGCAACACAGGCAAGGAAAACAGGATTTGTCAGTAGCAGGGACAAAGGGTCTGAACCTTCCCTTCATGGCCCCTCCCCTCCCAGAGACAGGAGGTGCAGGTAGGGATCAGCAGACAAAGGGATCAGGCCCCTTTCACATGAAGGCTGTAAAAGGTATAAAAGACTCAAGAAAGCCACCTTCAGGGAGCTCCTGTCTCGGTGCCTATTGGGGCACCCTGAGCCATTCCATCGGCTAATAAATCCTCTTCCTCTAGCTTCTTTCTCCAGCAGTTGTCTGAGCCTCTTTGTCCTCCGGGAATCACTTCCTTTGTTCCTGAAACAGCTGGGTCTCTCTTTGTTTAGTTGAGGCATCCACTGGGCTCTGAGCAATCTCTGGCTGGGAAAGGAAATGTAAACATTCACAATTTTTATCATGCACGCAAAATAAAAACATTCAAATAATCCAAGAGAACCAAAAGCTGCATGCTGACAAAAGCGCCTCCTGAGAGGTCAGGACGCGGCCCCCTGTGCCTCGGCCTGTGCCTCCCTGACAGGCAGGGGTGGTTCCGGCCTCACCTGGGTCTCAGGAGCACCTGCCAGCAGGAGGCCCCTGGGGTCCTGAGCAAGGAGCAGGATAAACATCATGGTAGCCCTCACTCGATCGTAGGGAGCCCATCAGAGCAGGCAGCCCTGTGGCCTCCTCTCCGGAAGCAGGTGACCGTCCCTCTGCATAGGGCAGCCCCCTGAGGCCCAGCAGCTCTGAAGTTTCCCTGCTTAGGCATTTCCTGAGGAGGGCGTGAGCAGAGCAGAGGTTCCCCAGCCCACTTCCCATCCCCACCCAGTGCTGCCTGTGGAGCTCCGCCCTGCCCCCCACCCCCACCTCCTTCCCTGAGCCTGTTTCTCCTAGACAGGTGGCCGCCCTCCAGCAGAGAGCCCTCTTATTTAAGCTGTAGGTGGGGCTTGGGCAACTGTCATGTGTGATAACTGGAGGGGCTGGTGAGCTAAGCACATCATGTTTCTGTTTAAGTTTATAGTCAAGTCAGCAAACGCCACAGACACACCCTTGTATTCTGTTCTCGTCTGGATAGAGGGATGCAAATATGAGTGTTCCAAGCTTATGGTCTTCAGGAAACTCAATCCTGCTTCTGAGCTCCAGAACTTGGGGGAATGGCAGTTAGGGGCGGCTCCCGGGAGGAGGCAAAGTCTGAGCAGTTTTGGATGTGTAGGAACCAACCAGGGAAAAGGTAGGGAGTGGAGGAGGGGGTGAGGGCAGGGCCGTCACTCTAGGCAGTCTTAGGAGTGTACGAATTGCAGGACTAAAGATGGAAAGTGTGTCCAGAGAGGTAAGCAGAGGCCACATCATGAGGCCTTGTTAAGTATGTTTAGGTGTTAGCTTTCTATTATTTTTCTCAGCAGCAGGCAGCCATGAAATACCCCAGGCATGGGAGCGTGATCTGGGGGGGGGGGGGGTGTGGGGTTCAGGATGCTCACCCTGGAGATTGGGTCAGAGGGGCATGATGGTAGAACACAGACAGGGTAAGGCAAGAATGGCTTTCCAGGGCATTGATTAATGTGCATTAAGAACATGCACGACGCACATACAGGTGCTTCAATAGCTAGCCACCTGTCATTGAAGAACACTCACAGTGGCAGGGCAGTCTGTTCTACCGCAACTGGTCCGGCAAGCCCCGTGGCACATTTTACACAGCCTCGCACGCAGAGCCTAGGGTTTGATCCTTGTTGGTGTTGTTTCCTTAGTGTTTTGTCAGGCTAGTGATACAGAAATCCATCATCCAACCCTCCATCTCTGTCTGATTCTGGATTTTCTCCCTGACCCGAGTGGGTCTTCTCTGCTTCACAGATTCACAGTTTCAGGACTCCAAACACGACAAAACAAATGAGCCAAAGATGCTGAACTTAAAAACCACACATCCTTAGACTTATAAATTGAGAAGCATCACAATTTCTATGCTGTATAGCAGTCATAGCCTGTGAAAGAGGAGGTGCTAAACTAAGTGACACAGAACGCTGTGGGGGTGAGGGGGAAAGGCTGGTCTGACTTGGCAGGCTACCCCTGCTCACCAACAGTCTGTTCAAAGGATCCTTTTACACCCTAGGGCTCAGCTAGCAAGAACTGGAGCACTGTGTGAGAAGTTAATGATAAGACACAATTTAGTGCACCCACTGGGGCTATTTCAAGTTCATTATCTGTACTCCTCACAACAAATTAAACAGTGTGACCCTATTTCAGAAATAAAGAGATTGGGGCTCAGGGACTAGTCCAAACTCGGATTAGAAGGCATTCTTAAAATTATTAAAACTTCCTGCCTACCTGCCTGCTCTTCCTCCATTTATCCCTCATTTTGTTTCTGAACATTGACTGTTACTGTCTGTATGGGTTCCTGGTCCCCTGCCTCCTCTCTGGCTATTTGAAAGAAATGAAGTCCTCCTAAAATTAAGAAAACTTCCTGTCTTCTCATAGGGCCCAGCTCGGTTTTCCCTTAGATCGTTCCTGTTTCTGAGTATCTCTCCAGCATGTCTGGGGGCATTAACTGGTGGGGTGGTTGCTGTCTTGTATCCAGACAAGACGCTGTGGAATAGCGCCTTCCCGAGGAATACCCTGTTCTGAGTCGCATAGCATGACCCCCGCAAATCCGTCACCTGCACGGTGTGGAAGAGTATAGGAAAGAGTGGGAACTTTAAAACAGAACACTGCTTAGTTCACACATGGCGTAGACATTTACTAGCTGGGTGGTCTTGGGCAAGGTACTTCTGTCTCCTTTAAGCCCTACTTCCCTCAGGTAAAAATGGACTTAGTGTTTTGCAGTGATTTGTAAGAATTGAATTTTATGTATATCTTTATATATATTATATTTGTATATTAGATTTAGCAAAGATATATGAGAAATAGATATAGACACAGATATAGACATGGACATAGATATAAATACAGGTATAAATCTCCCTTATCCAACCTAATTTAAAAATCACTATTTCCTTCTCCAGCTGGGTTGGCCTTGCACTTGGCGTTGCTGCTGTCCCTGCTTCTTTTGAAAAGGAAGCCTGGGTGACAGCCGTCACAGAGAAGCCTCTAACGTGGCAAATTTTCTGGCCCAGCCCAAAGGAATGGCAAGGTACCTGCACTGCCATGGCCAGCCTGCCTCAAAGAGTGGGCCAAGGCTTTGAGCAGGAATTTCACCCAGGTCCCAGCCTGCAAGTGGCTGGTGACACAGGCCAACTTTCAGAGCTGACCACTCTGCAAGGCCATCTCTCTAGCAGTTTCTTGGCTTAAAGAAAGGAACCACTGTGGCTATAGCATAAGTTTCCCAGAAGACAGTGAATGCTGTCATCCTTTGCTGGGTCCCAGGAAGCCATCACTTGCCCCTGTGGTAATGCCAGTATCACCCTATGTCCCACACAACCAGAGACCAGCCCTCAGTCATGCCACAAGGCTATAAACACTATAGTTTAAAACAAAACAAACAGAAGAAACTTATTTAATAGAAGGTTTTACTGATCCCGCAAGAACTATGTTGATGGCTAGGCCCTGTGGCAGTCCTTGGGATGTGCTGGCAACCAGACCAGGGTATAAACTGAAGATCCAACACGTGCTCTAACCCGTCTTCTCCCGAGGTGGTGCAGTGGGGAGGGGCCCTCTGCTGATTGCCACGGGCTGATGGCGATCCATCCCTCTGGAAGAACCGCTTGATCTTCCTGTTCAGCTCTGATGCGGGGCTCAGAGATTGGCATCCTCTGCAGGGGTCATCACCTTGTCTCATGCTTGTCATGTGCTAGACCCCGAGTTGTTGCTGAGAAAAGTCAGAAGACCCTGCCCTCAAGGTGTCCACAGTCTGCTGGGGGTGGCAGACAGACAGGGAGACACACAGCAACAGCGCCTCAAAACTACTATCGCTGGGAAGGTGATGGGGTAGAAAACTCTCTGGGAACCTAAGTGGTGTTTTTAGAAGAATGACCTTGAATCTGCTCAAGTCTGAATCAGATGATTTGTAACCACTCAGAACTACATAGAATGACTCACCGGAGCGTGGAAGCTAGTGGATCACCCAGTGCAGGAGAGAAGCCAGCCAGAGGGTGACTGCAGCGTCACCTGCGTATTCCAGGGCGCTCCTGCACCCGGCACAGGGAGTGCTGCTTGTGACCAGACACCCCAGCTGGACAGGACCCTGCGCAGGGCTTTCAGGACGGGAGGGAACTGGCTCGAGGGGGAAGGTGAGCAGTGAAGGCAGGGGGGCCAGCACAGGCAAAGACACAGTGCAGAAATAATTACAATATTGAGAATTACGATCAAAGCTACCATCAATTGACACTTTATATACATTATCTCATTTAAGCTCCAGGCAGGTAGAGATTAATGTCCTCATTATTTTAAATGAGGAAATAAAGTCCAGAAAGGAGAAGTATATTGTCCGAAGAAGGTGTACTCCGTAGTTTGTGTGGGAACTGGAGGCTGGCGTCCACAAAGTTCATCGTCTTTCAGGGATGCCCTATGCCCTCGGGAAGCCAGAATCATATCTGAGAAGGACTGAAGTCCCCCAGTGGGCTGAGCGATTGCAGCAGTGAATGACTCCAAAGTCTCTATGGCTTAATGCTTAAAGGTCTATTTTTCTTTTTTCTCTCACCCTAAGTTGGGGAGGTGGGGGAAGGTTCCACTTGGAACTCCATAGGCTCCCAGAGCAGGGAAAAACGCATCCCGCAGGGCATTTTACCACCTCATCCCAGAGCTCGCACTCACTTCCTCTCACAGCTCATTGGCCAGCGAGTGGCGCAAGGCGGCTGAGAAGTGCAGTCTGCGGGGTGCCCTGGGAGGAAAGGAGAACGGGGTGTGGTGAGCACTGATAGTGACTCCCACAGAAGCTCGCCTGAAAAGACAAGGGGCTGCTAGATAAGAGTCCTTTGTGGGCGGAAGGAGGTGGTACTGAGTAAAATGTAGGCTGAGGGGACCATTCAGCCGTTCATCTGAAGGCGCCTTACAAGGCACGAGAACTAAGTTCTGGGATTCAGAGATAAGAGTCGGAGCCACTGTAGTTACTGAGCTCATGGTCACTGCACTATAATAATTATACTACTATATCATTAGCACTATGGGAGCTTATTGGGAACCAAACTGAGGGAAGATGAGGAAGCCTCAAGGAGGAGGGAACAATGAAGCATTCACATGATAGTTGAAGGAGACAGAAATTAAGTTATTAGCCGGCTAGGTGCCACAATGCAAAGGACTTATGTGGGTTAATGTCACCATAGTGTTCATGAGACATCCACCTCCTGGGAGGGTCCAGGTGCAGAATATGGAACTCTTATTTATAAAGACATATCAGAGAAAAACTCAAATGGGTAGATTTTTTTCCTTAAGCCCATGAAAACATATTCACTTTCCCTCATGGTAAGAGAAATGCAAACTAAAGCTACCCGTATCAGACTGGCAAAAATCCTAAAGTCTGACAGCGTAATCTGTTGTTGACGTTTTGAGAAAAGAGATATTCTCATGCACTGTGAGAGGAAGTGTATTGACATAATCCCAGCAATGGAGAATTTGGCAACATTTGGCAAAATTTTCAATGTATATACCTCTTTGATCTAGCAATTTCACTTGTAGGGAAACTCTACAGATATATTTACATACCTATGAACTGTTATGTGTGCAAGACTATTCATTATGGCATTATTAGAAAAAGATTGGAAAACAACTCAAGTGTTTATATTAGAAGACTGATTTAAAAAATTAATTTATTTAATACTAAATGAAAGTGAAGAATTAAATAATATAAATAATTATTTAATATCAAATAAGGAAGCTTATTATGTGCTAATACAGAAAGAGCTCCAAGATATGAGCTAAATGAAAAAGCAGATATAGTATAATATGTAAAAAAGTTACCTTTAGTGTAAGAAAGGAGAATAGGAAATCTATAGGCATTGATTATATGACCATAAGTATACTTAAGTATAACTGTCAGGGTAAGTTAGATGATGATGCAGTAACAGATGCCTTACAATTTTCAGTGGCTTTCAATTATAACAGCTCTAATGTCTCACAGTGAGAGTGTCATGAAGCAGAGCTGCAGCTCACGGCACTCTCACTGAGACCCGGGCTGATGGACCAGGTACTAAGGGAACTCTGTGGGTTTCATGGCAGAGGGAAAGCAACACAGCAAACATGAACTGGCTGTTAAAGCTTCCACATGGGTGTCAACCAAACAATTTCCTGCCCACATTTTGTTGGCCAAGCAAGTCACCTGACCACTATGGAGTGCAATAGGGCAAAAATGTATGGCCAGCAGGGAAGGGTCCCATACCTAAGTGGTTTTCAACCTTATCACCCTTAGAGATTGGTGAAAATAGGAGAATTATTTCAGGGACCACTAAGGCAGAAATCACCCTGTTATTGAATTCATCTAAGATCATTGGGTCTATAATATTCACACAACATCAGTGTGGTTAACTCTTTCATGGACCAGCATGAAATTTCTGGCAGACTGGTTTGCAGACTACTGATTGAAAAGCACTGTAATCACATGATAAAGCCTGTTGACAGTAAGACAGGCATGTATAAGCCGCTTGTCGGGAGGAGAAGCAACTAATTATGAACAATAATGCAATTTGTCTGTAAGGAGTTAGTATACCAGTGATGAACTGTGGGATGGGGTTGGAGAAGGTGGGTGGCTAGGAGATAGAAATGAGATGGATACTTCCACTTAGCATATATAAAAATATATACATTTAAACAATAGGCTATATTATCTATTCAAAAAATAAATAATTATTGCCAAGTAGGCACAGAAAAATTTATTCATGTGTCCCTCTTTCCTGTCACATGAGCATTGGATACATTATCTAAATCTACAGATATGTGCCGGACATCTTGTTTATAGTAGTTTCTAATAATTCTTGATCAGAAGTACGTCAAGCTCGCTAACTTAGACCAGAATGAAAGCCGTTCTTTCCATGTTCCATTGAGAGAAGAGTAGCTGGTTGGGGGGGTACATGGAGAAGCAGAAGTTTGAATCTTGTTTACCTCGTTAGAGGACCCACACGGCTCAGTGAGAAAGATCGTAGCCTGGACCTTCACCAGGTGTGGAATACCAGGGACTCAGAACGGAATGAATAGATAACAAACCTAGGGCAACTGGCAGATGTGTATGTACACAGCAAATGAGTAAAACTCATGGGAATCCAGAGTTTGGTACCAAGCAAGCAACACCAAGGAAAGCCATTAACTAAAAAAAAAAAAAAAAAAGAGCTTGAAGGTTGGAGCTAAGACGGTGGGGCATGGGTCCAGAAGTGGAATTCAGGGTGACTTGAAGGGCAGATCAAGGCCAAAGACAAGAACAGTGAAAGGACCCAAAGCGCCAAGTTTCTAGTCAGGACCCCAAAGTAGCACAGAGCATGGACCACCCACAAAGGACTGACGTCAAGAGCACTGTGACTGAGATTTCAGAATTCCATCCTGTGGGTGTTTATAATCTGTGGGGCCTTAGCAGGGAGGGTCCTGCAGCCCACCAAGCAGGTCATAGGCAGATGCTTTGGGATGCCTCCACAGCCTTCTCCTGGAGGTGGAGGGGGTGTCCAGGGGCCTGGGTACATTGCATTGTCGGTCCCTCTCTCCTGTGATACCCCTGCTGTTTTCCAGTATCACTTCAACCCTTCACAGTCCACCCTGGTGATGGAAGGTGACGACATCGGGAACATCAACCGGGCCCTGCAGAAGGTCTCCTATATCAACTCCAGGCAGTTCCCGACCGCAGGTGTGCGGCGCCTCAAAGTCTCTTCTAAAGTCCAGTGAGTGTCTGCCAGTCAGCCTGGGTGCTGCTGAGTCCCTGGGGATGCTCTCCGGGGATGCTCCCCTTGCAAAACAGGATTCACCTCTCTCCAGCTGCTCCCAGCATCTCTGCTGTCCCTATGAGGATTCCCCTTAGATCTTTACTCTCCTGTTTGCTTCTTAAAGAAAGTATTCTATTGTTTTGCCAACTCAAACCCACTGTCTCTGTTTTCTTCTGTATCTGATTTAGTGCCGAGAAGGCACTGCATTTTGTAAGTTCTCAGAGAGCTGGGTTTCAAGTGCTGTGAGATAAGGGTACAACGCCTGGTGCATATAGGTGCTTGACCGTGTTGACTAATTACATTAACTAACTCAGTCTTGTAGAGCTCCTAAATACTGTGAGTGTGCAAGGGAAAGGCTGAAGGCATGCTTCTTGTCCCCGGGAGCAGAGTTAAAATAAGGAGATAAGGCCCTGGCCGGTTGGCTCAGTGGTAGGGTGTCAGGCTGGTGTGTGAAAGCCCTCAGTTCAATTTCTGGCCAGGGAACACAGGAGAAGCGCCCATCTGCTTCTCCACCCTTCCCCCTCTCTCCTCTCTCTCTATCTCTCTCTTCCCCTCCCGCAGCCAAGGCTCCATTGGAGCAAAGTTGGCTCGGGTGCTGAGGATGGCTCTGTGACCTCTGCCTCCGTCACTAGAACGGCTCTGGTTGCAGCAGTGCAACGTCTCAGATGGACTGAGCATCGCCCCCTAGTGGGATGCTGGGTGGATCCCGGTCGAGCACATACAGGAGTCTGTCTGTCTGCCACCCCCAGGTTCTTACCTTGGAAAAATACAAAAAAAAAAAAAAAATGAGATAAGACTATTACTGAAGCCTGTGGATAACTCCCTTACTGGCTTATTAAATCATTTCTCAGCCACAGCGGCTGCCATTGACAGCTAGGAAGTGGACCCCAGAAAACCTCCTGGGAGGTGGTAGGGTATCACTTGGCATCTGGAGCCAGGAGAAGGACCCGAAAAGATAGGGACAAGGGTGGGAAATAATGACAGCCCGTTGCTGGGGCCTGGCCCACAGGCAGCAGTTACGTTCAACAGTTCTTTCAATGGAGCAGCTCTCCCGTGCACTCTGGAGGCCCCCCCTGGAGGCCTGGGGTAGGGAGCAGGCGTCTTCAGGTCAGCATCACATTGCAGTGAAGAAGAGGGACCAGACTGGCCAGTCTCCAGCTCTGGGGCCAGGCTTCCATAAACTGGCTTCAGGAGGAGTGTCCACTGTAACATATAGGGTTGGTGCAGCAAAGGCCAAAGAGAACCAGGGACAGGAGCACACCACAGTCCCACCCCTGACCCACTCAGAGAAGAGCGAGTACTCAGCATGGGATCCACCCAGCCTCCCCTTTCCTCGGGAACTTTCCCAAGGGATGCAGGAGGATGGCTGCCACCCAGTGTACCCAGAGCATGCAGCTGGACCCTGGGGTTCTCCACTATAGTCTAAGTCTTGGCTTAGATCAGTGGTCCCCAACCCCCAGAGCCATGGACCGGTACTGGTCCGTGGGCCATTTGTTACCTGTCCGCAGAGGAAGAATAAATAACTTACATTATTTCTGTTTTATTTATATTTAAGTCTGAACGATGTTTTATTTTTAAAAAATGACCAGATTCCCTCTGTTACATCCATCTAAGACTCACTCTTGACGCTTATCTCGGTCACGTGATACATTTATCCATCCCACCCTAAAGGCCATACGTGAAAATATTTTCTGACATTAAACTGGTCTGTGGCCCAAAAAAAGGTTGGGGACCACTGGCCTAGATGACCAGCAGAGAGTGCCAATGACGTGCATGTCTGATGAGGTCTCAGGTAAGCATCACGTCCGTCAACATTTACTGAACTCCAACCAGGATGCAGGCTCTGGGGCGGCTTCTTTCCTATAAGTTGTCGCATTTAATCCTTGCGACAGTGAATTACCTTATTATAAGGTAATTCATTATTGTCATTCCCATTCTATAGATGAAGAAACTGAGGTTCATGGGAGTCAAGTATCTTGCCCAGAGCCACCCAGCCCAGGAGTGGCAGATCCAGGCCATGGACCCTTGTCTGATTTCCTGGGCTTTGCTTTGTCATCACACCTTCTGCTGCCTGGATTTTTTGTGTCAGTGTATTGGAAAAAGAGAGCATGACTACAGTAACACTCTGCTGGCATACCTGACACAGGCACACTTGTGTGACTTCCTCATAGAGAGGTCACATCCCGGTGGTGGCAGGAGAGTTCAGCCCTGTGGCCTCACAGAATAAGATGGCTGTACTGACCAGTTAGACAACAATTTGCTTGCCAAATCCTAATGCACAAAACAAGCAGTTGCTATCTAATTAACACTGCCATTGATTACTTTGTTAAAGGATGATTAAAGGTTTAATGGTTACTTGTTGCTGGTATAGAAAATTCCCATTTCTCCTAGGAGCCAATCTTCGTAAGTCCCTAGATTGCTAGTCATTTCGACTACAATGTGTCTTTAAACTTAAATGTCTATTGACATCTTGGAGACTCTTCGGCAATTAGGATGCTTTGTCAAGAACTAGAGGTGGCTGTAGGTGTCCTTGTCCGCGGCCGTATGATGGATGGTTGGCTGTGCGCTCTCCAGGTGCTTTGGAGAAGACGTGTGCATCAGCATCCCCGACGTGGATGCCTACGTGATGGTGTTGCAGGCCATCGAGCCCCAGATCACCCTCCGTGGCACGGACCGCTTCTGGAGACCCACCGCCCAATTCGAAACTGCCAGAGGGGTGATCCTCTTCCCCGACATCAAGATTGTGAGCACCTTTACCAGAGCCGACGCCCCAGGTGACTTGGAGATCACAGGTACAGGGGCATCCTGGGTTGTAGGCAGCAGGCTTATGTCCTCACAACCATGTCAAATCATAGTTCAGGACAACAGTATCCATCGTTCCCAATAGCGAGATATTTACAATAGCAAAAACAAGCAAACCGACCCAGAATCAGCACAGATAAGTAACAGGAGGGGAATGAATGGCTCAGCACATCATGGTTCCCCCGCGTAAGTGCTGTGATGTTGGAGGAAAGGCATTTATACTACACGGTAAGTGACAAAAAGCAAGATGCAAATTATAGAGTATCTACACGTAGACTGATCTCAGCCACGTCAAGAAAAACATACTCGGGCAAATGCCAGAAAGAAAGCACACCTTATTCTAACAATGATGTGCTCTGAGGAGCCTAAAAGCCAGTCTGTTTCTGCAACTGAAAAATGTTCTATAGCGAGTATGATTATTTCAGTAATGAGAGGAAAACCTAAAGAAGCAGCACAGAGAATAAACATAACTACATCCTAACATATTCACAGTAAGAGACTTGTTCGGCAATACTCTAAGCCAGTGGTCGTCAACCTGGTCCCTCCCGCCCACTAGTGGGCATTCCAGCTTTCATGGTGGGTGGTAGCGGAGCAACCAAAGTGTAAATAAAAAGATTTAACTATAGTAAGTTGTTTTATAAAGACTTATTCTGCCAAACTTAGTGAAAATCCGACATAAAGTACTTGGTAAATAATTATTGTTATATGCTTTAACTTGCTGTAACTCTGCTTTATAAATTTTATAAAGTAAAGTTACTTCCCTACTTTATAAATCACCATTACTGTGGAACCGGTGGGTGGTTAGAAAATTTTACTACTAACAGAGACACAAAAGTGGGCGGTAGGTATGAAAAGGTTGAGTACCCCTGCTCTAGGCTCCTGGGGAACTTTCCTGTTGTTCCTTCCAGCAGTTTCATTATTGAGAGGGCTGTTCAGCGAGAGTGGAGGAGATTGGAATGGTCTGCCAGAAAGGAACACACAGTGGCACTGATGGCTGCAGCACATGCCCGTCTTGAGGGAGGTGGAGAGAGGCAGGGAAAAGAAGGAAGGCGGGCAGGGCGGGAGGGAAGCCTGGGACTCAGATCTAAGGGAAACACCTATTTGAGAACTGTCCATTGCTGTCTCCTCCAGGAGAATGCTTTCAATTCTCCGTCTTCCTCCCCAACATCAGCGGCTAATGATGTGCTGGTGTCAGTGGGCCTGAGTCCCTGAGGAGCTGCTTCTGAAGTAACCTAATTACCCACTGCCTTAAACCACGCTGGTCTCTAGCCAACGGGAGGGTGCCCATGAAGCAGCCCTTCTTAGCTTACAAAATAGTTGGTGTTTACTGCATATCCAGGCAGGGCAGTTTCCTAGTATACCCCAAGCTGCATTTAGGTGTTGTGATATTCCCACAATATCACAGTATTGCCCTTCTTTGTGGCTAAAATCAGAAAAAGGTCCTCCGATCTCAGTGGTCAGAGGCCATAATGGAGAGTGGCAGAATTTGCTAGGCCTGACAATGACCCACAGGCAGTGCAGGGAAGAGCAATGATCTGGGTCCCTGTCTTACCTTCTACTGATGAGATGCGCACAGAGCACAGGGCCAAGTGCCTGAGATCCGCTTCTAGTACTTTTAAAATTTTACTCTCACTATTGTTAGAATAACCATTATTAAGGGTGCCTTAAACAAACAGGGTAATGGCATTTGTCACCAAGCCTGAAGGGCCCACTCCAGCATCATCCTCTGTCCCAGTGAACCACTCTTTGCGCTGTTTCAGTGCAGAGGGTGGGCGAGCCCAGCACGCATGGCCCTCCCTCACGCGCACGGCCCTCCCTCATGCGCACGGCCCTCCCTCACGCGCATCTGTGTTAGCTCAGTTTGCTCTTACCCTCCCCTCCGCTGGAAGGTTCCTCTCCCCGCCATCCTCGTTACTACTGCCGAAGTCCCTACCCTCCCACCTCCTCCAGAAGGCTTCCCCCACCACCTCACTCACCCCCAGCCTGGGTCAGGTCTCCTGCATTTACGCCCCAGCCACGAGTGCCGCCCTCCAGCACACAGCTTTGCTCTCTGACCACTAAATGCCACCAGAAGCTCCGTGGGGTCTCAGCTGTGATGATTCACCTCGCAGTCCCTGAGCCCAGCACGGTCCCTTCAGCACAGTGGGAATCAAGGGAAGTGCAAAGGAAGATGCCACCCACAATGCAAGCACAAGGGAACAATGAGAAAAGGGCCCCCTATGTAGGAAGAGCTATCAGTGGGCCACAGTGGGAAGTAGGAGCATGATGCCCTAACCCGACCCCACAGAAGCTGGCAAAAAAAGCGCGTGGAAACCAGGAGAAGACCATTTGAAAGAGAGGCACACATACACCATTGTCAATGATAGACCTGTCTTAAATGTATACTAATGTGCTTTTAGATTTTGCCAATGACACGTGAAGCTATTGAGATTGGCAAGCATTTAAAAATTAAGCCTATAAAAGTATTTATAGTAATACATAGCTAGAGAGCAAAAAATATTTTTGTTGTTGCTAAAAAATTAAAATACAAAATTCTCTTGTCTTCAGCGAATCCTTTTTAATTTCTATTTTTATAAATGTTTTATAATGCACAAAATGCTAGTCTTCTTTATAAATAAATAAATAAATATACTTATTTCAGTGATCTCAGTTCACAAATTTTCCAATAACAGGCTATAAGATCAAAAACACCCGGAGACTACTGGCCCAAAGGTGAAAATTTTACAAACTGTAGAATCAGAATGTCATGGTTTCTACTTTAGCTCCTCCCCTACTATCTATGTCCTGGGCAAGCCACTCCACCCCTTTGACCTTCCCATCAGTAAAATGGGATCATAACAGTCCTCCTCTAATGTCTGTCTGTTAGGATTTTATTTGCACAGAGCCTGGTGCATCTCAGTCACTCCATCAATACCAGTCACTTTTAAGGTGAGATTTTAAGTTAGTACTGCCAACCTGCCCAGAATTCCAGTATTTATACATTCTTTTGGGAAATTTAGGGTCCCCTCCCCAAAGTCAGCCAGGGACCAATTTACTTACATATTTAACTATATTAACAATGCATCTCTATTTGAGCCATGTATAGTAATACTGCTCCATGCCGGGGCTTGGCTGGGATACTGAGGACTTGGTAATAAAGAGTGCTTCTGCCCCTGAGAACCTCTGAGCCTACCAGGAGCAATAGATACACCCCATGATTACGTGGAGAAAGCCACAAAAGCACGGTTGAGGGTCATTTATCTCTGGCCTCAAATAAGAGCTATTGCTTATTGAGCACCTACTATGTGCCAGGCACCATTTCAATCCTCTCAAAAACCCTTGCCCTCTTTACAGATGAGGAAATTGAAAGGTGGGTAGTTTCTCCAACACTGAATGGTTTCTCAGTAGCAGTGCTGGTATTCACATTCACATCTTTTTGACTATAGTAATCATGCCTTCACACAAATTCATGCTGCCCAACCGCAGGGGCTGCCTGGACACCCATCCCAGCAATGGAGGTGGTCGTCTGGGGTACAGTCCCAGAGGACCGTCTGAGCAGCCCTCACGCCTGTGTTCCCCCTGTGTTGGTCTTTCCACAGCGCCCAAATCAGCAGTCTTAGAAGAAATGCTTCACAACTTAGATTTCTGTGATATTTTGGTGCTGGGAGGGGACTTGGACCCAAGACAGGAATGCTTGGAGCTTAATCACAGCGAGCTCCACCAGCGACACCTTGACGCCACCAACTCCACTGCAGGCTACTCCATCTATGGTAAGAGCATGCTCAGCCCCTGCTCCTGGTGGTCACCTCTTAGAGTGGCCTTTCAGGGACTCATGAGTAAGATGGCACGCCATCACCTATGAAGGTAGTGTCAGCCAGGGCAGTGGTCGGCAAACCACGGCTCTTTGGCCCCTTGAGTGTGGCTCTTCCACAAAATACCACGTGTGAGTATTTAAAAACTTTGGCTCTCAAAAGAAATTTCAATCATTGTACTGTTGATATTTGGCTCTGTTGACTGAGTTTGCCGACCAGTGAGCTAGGGCCTTGACCCCTGAGCATGGACTTCTAGCCCCTCCAGAGGCGGATTAAGGTCGGTGGAGGCCCTGGGTGCAGAAGAAAAGACTGGGCCCCTTAAAAAAAAAAGAGAGAGAGAGAAAAGTGTGAAGTTGAGGCTTTGTGAGGCCCTTCAGAAGTCGGGGCCCAGGGCTTGCGCTCGGTGCACCCACCATTAAAGTTCGCCTCTGAGCCCCTCACTTGGTGAGCTACTCCAGCATCTTGAGAACCTGGACCACATCCCAACTTGGAGAAGTCTCCTATAGAAACTAGGTGGCTGCCACCATCTCTTATATTTGATCTCAGAAAATATCAGAGCAACATCTGGCAAATTGAGGCCAAACATTCTGGTCAGAGCCCACTCTATATGTTAATCCTGTAAATCAGTTGAATTAGCTCCTTAGAACTTTTGCTTCAGCACCTCATCTGCCCCTAAGCATCTTAAGCGGTCAGCCTGGCCAAATTCAGTGGACCCACAAGCCCCAGTAGCTGCAGCCTGTCTCCCCGTCTCTTCTTCTGCTATCTTACGACAGGTGTGGTCTCTTGACACAGGTGTGGGCTCCATGAGCCGCTATGAGCAGGTGCTACGTCACATCCACTACCGAAACTGGCGTCCAGCTTCCCTCGAGGCTCGGCGGTTCAGGGTCAAGTGCTCGGAACTCAATGGGCGCTATACCAGCAATGAGTTCAACCTGGAGGTGAGCGAGTCCTGTGGCCGTGAGAGGAGCCCAAGCTCACCCATTCTTTCCCTCATTTATTCAGGAAGACTGCTGCCACTGGCCCACCTGCCACTCCCGTCAACAGCACCTCTCCCTGCTCTTCCCAGGTCAGCGTCCTGCATGAGGTCAGAGTCTCAGACAAAGAACACGTCAATCACCTCATTGTGCAGCCTCCCTTCCTCCAGTCCGTCCACCACCCCGAGCCTCGGACTAGTGTCCAGCGCAGTTCAGGTAGGTCAAGTGGCAGGAGCGACCTCAGGACACCAGGTGATCCTTGTGTCTCAAGACCATTTACTAAACAGACACTTAGGGTGCAGCAGCCATAGATGCCCAGAACTGAAGGAGGGACCCGACACTGGAGAAGCTGGGGACCCTGGCTCGGAGGCACCCCCACAGCTCAGTAGGGAACCAGTCAGGTCAACAAGAAGTGACAGACAATATGTAATAACAGAGGTTAGTACAAAGGGCTGGAGTGAAATTTTGCAAGTCCATTTAGGCCCAACTCAAAGCCACGTCCTACCTGAAGCTTCCCTCGAACCCCTACGTATGGTCACATACACACACATGTATACCGGATTGCGGAGTCCCCTCCCCAAACTCCTGTCCCAGCACTTGCTCTGTACTTTTCCTGCCTTCTGGGCACCGTGTCTGCTGCTGCAGAACTCCACCGAGCCTGGCTCTCAGTAGCAGCTGCTCTAGAATTTGGGGGGGAAAGCAAGAATTAGAAAATAACTTGCCTTTATCGAGTGCCTGCTCTGTGCCCATGGGGAAGCTCACATAGACTGTTTCATTTCCTCCTCACAGCTCCCCATGGAGTAGGCATTATTAAGTCCATCATGTAGATAAGGAACATGAAGCTCAGACAGAGTGAGGAGCTGACCCTGAGTTCTGCAGCTGGGAAGGGGTAGGACAGGTTTTAACCTGTGCGTGGATGTTTTGTTCATGCCTCATGGTGACCTAGAAGTGAGTAACTCACCCTGTCGTGTGGATTCTTGCCTCGCTCCAGTGGTCCCAAGCATTGCCACGGTGGTCGTCATCATTTCCGTGTGCATGCTGGTGTTTGTGGTGGCCATGGGTGTGTACCGGGTCCGGATTGCCCACCAGCACTTCACCGAGGAGACCGAGGCTGCCAAGGAGGCCGAGATGGATTGGGACGACTCCGCGCTCACCATCACAGTCAACCCCATGGAGGTGATCCTCACAGCAGGGATGGGGACTTCAGACTGGACGCCTCCTCTCCACCCAGCTCTTTCCTGCGCTGGCAGCCCTGCCCCCTCTAGCCCAGCCCCACCGACCCCTCCCTTCTCTGAGCTCCTCCAGCCCTCTGTCCTGAAGGGACCATCCTTTCCCACCAGTTGCACTCACTGATTAAAAACGTGTGAACGGCTCTTACCCTACAAACAGAACCAAACATTCCTTAAGGCGAGCAGCCGCGTGGTGTCTATTCATTGCCACCCCTATTATATTTAGCTCAGAGCTAACACTTAGGGACTCAGTATTGAATTTTTGATTAATTAACAGTGTAAGTTAGATGGCTTTTCTCCATACTGCCTGCGGAGCTCATTTAAAGGCTCAGAATAGGTTAAAACAGAAATACAACACTAATAGCTGCCATTTATTGAGCCCTCCATTATGCCAGACACTGCACAGTGTGCTCTGTACACACATCTCTTTTCATCTTCCAGCAACCTGTGAAGTAGGAGTCATCACCCTCCTTTATCAAGGTAGAAATAAACAGAGAGAAAAGTGGCGTGTCCAAACTCACATAGCTGGCCATGGTGGTGCCAATCTTCAAACTCTTGATTCTTTTTTTTTTTTCTTTTTAATTAAGTGAGAGGCAGGGAGACAGAGACAGACTCCCACATGCACCTTGACTGGGATCCACCCAGCAAGCCTCCTATCAGGTGATACTCTGCCCATCTGGGGCTGCTGCTCTGTTGCTTGGCAACCAAGCTATTTTAGCGCCTGAGGCGAGGCTATGGAGCCGTCCTCCGTACCTGGGGCTAACTTGCTTGAACCATTGAAGCCATGGCTGCAGGAGGGGAAGAGAGAGAGAGAAAGAAGGGGGAGGGGAGGGGTGGAGAAGCATTTGCTTCTCCTGTGTGCCCTGATCAGGAATCAGACCCAGGACTTCCACACTCCAGGCCAGTGCTCTACCACTGAGCCAACCATTGGCCAAGGCCAAACTCCTGATTCTAAAGCTCAGATCTTCGCGGTTAGCCAGCAGTCCTCAGAATCCACCCATGAGTGTCCAAAGCCCCTGTTCTGGAGGTGAATATCAAGGGAAGCCATGGCATCATGCCCTTTAGTCTGCCCATGGGCACCGAGTGGAGGTAGAGCCAAGAGTAACAAAGCAGGGGAAAACCAGGAGGAGTCACTAAGAAATGAAGATTACCCCAGCCTCGTCCCCAGTTCCCCCTCAGCTGGCCTCCCACTCTGATCTCAAAGCCAGTGCGCTGATGTGGCTCAGCACGTGCAGTGGGTAGTGCTGAGCCACCACTGTAGACACTCCAGCACCCCCACCCTTGAAGGGCTCGGCCTTGGGTGTGGGAAACGATTACCAATCCCAGAGCAGTCTGAGCGCCAGTGAGAGTGTGCGTACCAAAGGCTAACCCATGATGCCAGCAGTCAATGAAGCATGGCCAAGGGAAAGCCTTTGGGGCTGGTCTGTTCAGGGAAGACTTCTTGGAGGAGGTTAGCTTAAGGGAGGTCTTGAAGAATGGGTAGGATTTGGGGGAGACAAAGGTAAAGGTGAAAGCATTCCAAAGATGAGACCTGGCTGAGGAAGGGCACATATCTTTTATGGCCTTTTCATCAAAACATAAATCCGGAAAGAAGATTTGGCTGCAATCACCAAAAACTAGGGGGAGCAGAGGTGGGACTAGGAAAAAGGGGGGCAGAGTCAGTGGGTGAGGGGCAGACATGGAAAATGAGGACCATGAACTTTGTCCTTCTCAGAGGAGTATCTCTGAGGGGCAGCACACCTGAGTCTTGCCTCAGAAGAGCTTCTGCTTCCAGTGACATTCTCTTCCTGTCTGGAAAAGGGGGATAGGCTAGCACGCTGTTTTCTCACTGAGACACGAGCACTGATGACTCGGCACGCTCCCGTCATTAGGCTCCAGTGACGCCAGAAAACAGACCGTGGCTCGAAAGGCTCACTAAGTCACGTGTGGAATTGGCTTACACGTCCAGTGTCTAAAACACACGTCTGACCTTGAATTCATGTCTTGGAATTTGCTCCTTTTTTGTCTTCGTCCTTGGCCTTCTGATTTACCTTTCCCCAGAGGACCTCCCTTCCAGGCCCAAGGGTTTAGCATTTAGGGGAAGGAATTCCAAGGGGCCCTAAATGTTTCCTTAGTGGAGGAAAAAGTGTAAGCTCCAAAGCGGCCTCTCCTCAGCCCCTGATGGGCATTTCCCTTCTCTTCCTGGCATCCAGAAACACGAAGCACCGGGGCGTGGGGAAGATGAAACTGATGAAGAGGAGGAGGAGGAAGTAGAAGAAGAAATAAGCTCCAGCAGCAGTGACTCGGACGACAGCGAGGAGGAGGAGGCGGAGGAGGGGATGGGCAGGGGCAGACACGGGCAGAGTGGGGCCAGGCAAGCCCAGCTGGAGTGGGACGACTCCACTCTCCCCTACTAGTGCCTGGCCGTCAGCACCGCCCGCCTGGCCCTTTTGTAAGCCACACCTGATGTATGTGAGTCTGTCCCTGTCACCTCTGATTTTGATGACACTCTGGTCAGGCCTTCCCCAGCCCCTTGGAACTGCCCTTCATGCCTTGAACACACCCCATGTCCTAGCCTGGGGGTGGTTTCAAGAAGCTCAGCATCGTCCTCAGTGGGGACCTCAGAATGCACTTTGTCCTGAGTCCCTACTGCCCCTGCCCTGGGCTTCCCAGCACCCTCTCAGCCAGTCTGCAGAGAGCTCTGCCTCTGCTCTTCTATGCAGGGGAGAAGGTCAGCCTTTATGATGGTCACGTCCACAGGCTCCATGTTCCCAAGGCCCTTGGGTTCCAGCTCACTGTGTGTACTCCTGACTCAGTCGTCTCTCCACACAGACCAGAACATTCCCCTTCCCTGACTCTTAAGGAGGCTTCATTCAGGCAGGGTGGTCAGAGTTCACATACCTGAGATCTTGGTTCTTAATACTTTAAAGGGAAGTTCTTGTTGAGGCCAAATTTAGTTCATGGGGAGAGGTTCACACACTCACGCATGCACGCGCACACTCTCCAGTTTGGAGGTCCTTTCCCTTTGATCTTTCTGAGGCCACATAAGCTTATATGAAAAGTCCAAAATTTTTGTCACAACAGGGCCTGGTCCCTAGCCAAAGCTATCTGTGTCTGCCTGGCTGGGGGCTCCCACCCCATGAAAACACAGGATCCAGGAAGCATTCGACACAGGCACTGCCCCAGGTGACAGCTTGGAAAAGCTTACAACCAGGGATCAGAAGGAAGGGCTGATGAGGTGACACTACTGGGCTTTGTGGGGGACACAGATCTGGGAGGTCGGGTGGTTGGCTCTCCCAGCCAGAGGGCAGCCCCAGGTGGACAAGGCTCTCGCCACCTAGTCTAACGATCCTTGTCCCTTATTTTACACTGGTTTGCCTCTTAAGAAAATGCATTCTTCTTGGATGTATTAGAACAAGCCTGATCTGCAACAAATCTAAAATGAAGTTTGAAAATTTAACTGCTAGGAATTAGAAACATTTGTAATAACAGCTATTTCTTTCTTCTCCTAGAGGGAGTGACACTTTGGGTGGAGGGAAAATATATCTGAAAACCCAATTTATTTATTTATTTACTTATTCTTTTTTTTTTTTTTTTAATAAGGAAATCTATTCCATCTCCTTTCTAACATGGTCATATCATGGGTAGAATTGTTGCTATAGTAACTGGTCTATGATCCTTTGTGGCCAAGAGAATAGCAGGCAAGAATTAGGGCCATGATTGGACTTCCACAAGGCTCGAATGTCTCAGGCTTTGTCCTCCGCATGTATGAGCTGTCCTCTGTCCTTCCAGTGTCCTCCAACCCATTTCATATTGGCTTGGCTCAGGCGCAGACCTGGTCCCTGGTTACAGTGGCATTCGGATTCAGAGGAAAGTTCAGAATCCGTGCGTTCTACTCCCTGCCTCATCGAGAAGAACTGACGGATCACTGTCAATGTCTCTGGTCTGACCTTCACCCAATGAGGACCCATGAGCAAGCAGCCTGTGCAGCCTTCTGATTCCAGAAAACTACTTTATGCAGCTTTTCCCATTGTCTACAGTGTTGTTGGGGTGGCTTTTTTTGGTTTTAGTTTGTGTTTTGCATCTGTTCCTTCCTTTGCACCTCACAATAATTCTGTGAGGTAGTCAGGGCATCTGTTGGCAGGTTCGTTTTCATTATGAGTAAACTGAGGTCCAGAGATTCAAGCATCATGCTCAGAGTCTTTCAGATATATCGACAAGGCAGGATGCCCTCCTTTGCCCTCCTGGTCTAGGGCGCACCACCTGATTTTACTTATGTTCATGCTTTTGCAGCTAACAGGCATTACTGAGGACCTACTTACTGCGTGCTGAGCCTGCGCCCAGCAGCTGTGGGGAAGGGAGGAGCTGAATGAGATTAGCTCCTCCCCTCAGAGGACTTGATGGTGGCAGAGGAGAAACAGGGGGCTGGGAATTACACAAGAGACAGACGCAGAGAGGGAAGGAAGTCACAGGAAGAAGAGGGACACATTCACAAACTCACCCAGTGCTCTTATGTTTTCTTCCTTAAGGAAAAATGCTGGCAGAAGTTTCGGGATTTATATTTATTGAATGGAACTAGACACTTCTGTGAATGCTCCCAACCAAATAGCCCTTTTCTACCCGCCACGTCTGCACATCTACAAGGAGAAGTCTATAGGGCTGTGCCATCCTCACACTCGTCCCCTCAGTAAAATAAAAAGAGGTTCATTTGGGCATTTAGGAGCAAACAGAATTCTCCCAAAATTATGGTAGTAAAATGAATACTTTACATGTTGAGAACCAGTCTGTTTGTTTTTCAATTGGGTTTTGATTTAAAATCGGTAAGTCCAACATTCGTGAGAGCATTTTCCTCTGCTGTCTCTGGGTCTGGCTGCGCGGGCGGGGGAGCTGCTCCTTGCCCTCTGGCTGTCTCCAATGGCCGCATCACTGTTCATGGTTGAGTGAGCTGTCTGGGGCATGTGAAATCTTTCAGGGGTTTTTTTGGGGGGGGCAAGTGAAAGTGACACTTGGCTAGAGCAGCAAAGTCGTGGACTGGACTTACATGTAGAGAAATAATGTGGCCAAGTCAGAATCCTTTCTGTCAAATCCTGCTGTGAAAGGTCACATGCAATGTGCCAGTTAGAAGAGGCACTTGAAATGGCGCTGCTGGGACAAAAAATGAGAAGGGTGGTCATGTAAAAGTGACAGAAGCATCAGGATTATTCAGGGGAGTGGTGAGTAATGTCACCTGCCCTCCACCAGGTAGTCTAACTGCAAGTAGAAAAGGTCATTAATCAGCCCAGCATTTCCCAGGCTCCATATGCTGGCATCCAGGAACCAGATTCCCAGGTGACCTGGACACACTGTGACCTCTCATCCGATGTCAACAGCGGCAGGTGCAAACTTGAACCCGGGAGGAATAGCTGGCCGGTTTGGCCAGAGGCCCGACCATTGCTTATCTTTCCGAGTGCCTGATCAGATCCTGCTCTCTGGACCTTGAAAATAGATAGACAGACACCTCTCAAGTGACTCAGGTAACAGGGAGGAGGAGGACGACAAGGTTGAGATGGAAAAGGCCAGTATAGAATTAGTTGCCCGAGTGGAGTAAAGCAATCAATGACCTAGCTACTTGTCATAAAGAATGCTCAAAGTAGATTCCAGTAGGCTCAATCAAATGCTATATATCTGACCAGTGCCCAAAGCCATCTAGATAGCAAACTGTGATTTCCGTGAGACCTCTCCTCACTATCCCTTTCCTGAATGTGCTCAATCCTGTTTAGCAGGGATTAGACCACCTATCTCTCTGCATGTAGCAAGGGCTGTACCTTGTAGACACGGACCCTCCAGGGAGGGAGCTCCTGGTGGGAAGCAATGGTCTCTATTCCTGCACACGTGGCAGCATTCAGCAAACTTGATCTGTAAAGAGCCAGATAGTAAATATTTTGGGATTTGCAAGCCATATGGTCTCTATTGCAAGTATTCAACTCTGCCCTATAGCATAAAGCCAGCCACAGACATTACTTAAACAAATGAATATGGCTATGTTCCAAAATAATTTATGAACACTAAAAAATTAGGCAAGTTGAATTTATATTATTTTCACATGTTACAGAATTTTATTACTCTTTTGATTTTTATTTCCAACCATTTAAAAATGGAAAAGCCTTCTGAGCCCATGGGCCATATAAAAACCTATCAGCCAGCCAGATTTGGCTCTTAGGTCATAGTTTGCACACTCCGTTTGCCAAGAGAAAACAAATTGTTCTCTTAGACCCTTAAACCACCCAGTGGTCTGTCTCCAGAATGAACAACAAACACCACCACACTTAATTAAGCTGTTTTAAAAGTCTGTGTTTGGAGGAAAATGAAAGCAAAACACACCTGTTACTTGTGGAATTGACTCAAACGTAGGCAAGCATCCCTGAAGAGCTGGAGGCCTGGGTCCAGGCTTGGACTAAACGCTGACTGCTGAGCTGAGGGCCAGCTCCCAGGCGCAAGGCCCTCTCCGCAAGACCCAGCCCGTCATGATTTCTAAACACGAGCCTTTGTTATCTCAGACGGATTTCCCGTTTCAGCCCAGCTCATGTCATCGCTCTAACAAGGATTCTAAAGACTTGTGACTGTTCGAATCAATAGTGACATAATCAGTGGAAAGCCTGGCCCAGCCTACTTCAAAATTAGCTGTCTTCTTGGCTCTAGGATTCTATATGAACAAGAGAAAGAAAACATGGTTTTCTTAACCATCTCCTCATTTAAATTAACCTAATCATGTTTTTTTTCCCCCCAAAAATATAAGGAAGTGGGTCTAATTCTTTGAAAGAATTTACCAAACTGGATGCTCTTTAGGTAAGAGAAGTCTCAGGCCTTGGGGAGCGGCTCCGCCTCCTGTAGTATATACTCTTGCAGACCGCTGATGGGGCGCGACTCTCCAGCTGCCTCAGACGTTTATGGAGGCTGACAAGCCAAAGCCCTTGGCACAATTTAATTTTCGTGTAACCACTTTCCCTTGTCCAGCTGCAGGCAAAGGAAATGAGCAATGAAAGTTTTGAAGTCTGCCCCAGCCCCTTTGTTCCCATCTTTGTTTGCTTTACCTTATGAATGCATTCTGCACCCGCTTCATAGATCTTGCTCTGGTTTTCCAGGGGGCACCGGCTAGAGAGGAGATTGGGCTTCATAAGGGCTGTGGGTTTGAAGCCAGACTTGACTACCCCAGGGAGACAGAGAGAGACAGAAGTGACCTCCACCGGCACCCCAGAAAGCTGTACATGTCCTCCTGTGTGGCATTGGTGAGCGGATGGGATTCTGTGTTTGCAGCTACGTTCCGTGTTATTCGGCAAATTGTTGCTGAGCACCCGTGGTGTGCCGGGCCCTGGGCCAGGAACAAGGGAAGGGAGGACAGTCAGAGTGAGGCCCTGCCTGTGAGGAGCTGCTGGTCGTGGAAGTGTTGGGATATTTGCTTTGCCATGTTAGAGGCTGTCTATGAGTAGCCAGACCGGCTGGGGACAGAAGTTTGGGGTTGGGACAGGTGGGATAAGTTGCTTTGGCCATTCTCTACCCAAAGTCAGGTGCTGGGTGTCATTCTGGGAGCCAACCGAGGCATCGCTAGGGAAGGGGTAATACTTCCTTCTGCGCTTCTCAGTTCTACCCAGTCTGACTCAGCTCCCTTGTAGATGAAAGCCAGTCATCTGGCTCCCTGGGCAAGAACAACTTGACTGAGACTCAGTGAAACTAGGCCGGAGGAAGTCTTCTAGGGGACCAGCAGGCTGCCAGACCCTGAAGGTGAGGAAGGGTGACCCAGTACAGAGTCGGCACGAGCCAAGGCCCAAATTCGTGAAGCTGCCTGATGTGAGGGAGAACCTCTGAGGCCCCAGGTTGTAACTCAGAGGACCTGCTGAGGGTTCACACTTGACACTGTGGGGCAGGGGCCCTCGAGGTGAGTGCCTGGACCAGCAGCATCAGCAGCGCCTGCGACTGCGTGAGATATGCAGTTTCTCAGGCCTCACCCAAGACCCACTGAGTCAGCAACTCTGAGGGTGGGATCCAGCCATCAATGTTTTAATGAGCTGTCCAATTCCGATGTCCACTAAGGTTTGAGAAGCACTGATGCGGAGGATGAAGAGAGTGACGTAGGTTGGCTTTCGAAGGAGATGACTGTTAGCGAGATGAAATGATTAACTGGTTAGTGCAGTGAGGAGAGTGGGAAAAATAGAGCACCCACCCACCCTCCAGGACCCACCAGGCACCAGTCCACGCTTCTAGAAGCAGTGGTTTCAGGGAGCCCTGGTCCTGGTCCTGGTCCCAGGTGCCACTTCCTGCTGGTCCGGTCCCTTTCATCCTGGAGAGGCTGGAGTGAGGCCATCTGTCCCTAGGGAGGCCACCATCCAGGTTCCTCCTCTAGGGGAAAACAGTGAAACTGCCGACACTGTCCGCCTCACCAGGAGAACTGGTCTTCATGCGGCCCCTGTGCTGGTGGAGCCACCAGGTCCTGGCAGACAGTGGACATGGTCATGTAAGGACATGGCAGGTCACTCCACATGTGAGGGACTGGGTTCCATGCACTAAATAAATCAAATGGGAAATAAATGGCTTTACTTGTAAGGGCCATAACTCTTTCTGGATGTTACTGAAAGTAGGAAACCAAAACCCAAACACAGTCTTTCCTACAGACAATCTGTCTCGGCCCTTGAATTTCTAGACCGAGCTCTACCAATTCCCTTTCCCCCCATCGACCAGGTGACTGAGGTCCACCAATTACTGATTTAGTTTTTTGATTTATGGCTTAAACTATGAAGATCCACAAACCTTTGGGAGGACCAGTTGGTGCTCTGTCAGTCATTTACAACTCACGGTGGTTTACAATCTCTGCTAGGGTAAGGGTTTCTGAGCCCGGGAGTCAGAGGACTGGGGTGCTGGGTCTTGGGGTGGAAGAACTGGATAAAAACAAGTTGGAAAAGAGCCCCCACACCCAGACACAGCCTTGGCAAGCTAGCCCCTGCTGTGTGTGCTCCCCAAGAGCCCAGTTCCTCCAAGCAGAAACACACTCCCGGTCCCCTCAGCAGTCCCCTTGCTGAGTCCTCTAAGCCCAGCTTGGAAAATGTCTTCTGATTAAATGCCCAACCAATCTCCTAAAACCGTAGGGATCATATCGAGACTAACTCATCTCTAGCAAATTAGAATATGCTAACAAGGGCAAGGAGGGTTTGTCAGTTGCTT
The DNA here is from genome assembly GCF_036850765.1 of Saccopteryx bilineata. Classification (NCBI taxonomy): domain Eukaryota; kingdom Metazoa; phylum Chordata; class Mammalia; order Chiroptera; family Emballonuridae; genus Saccopteryx; species Saccopteryx bilineata. The sequence goes on along the minus strand of NC_089499.1, from coordinate 41,891,336 downwards.
GCTGGTGAGAAAGCTTGAGAAAACCAGACGGAGAGGGGGAAGTAAAATGCTCCTTAAGGCCACTTACATCCAGAAGAGTTTTTTCTTCACAGCCTGAAATGTTTTTTCCCCCCAAGACCTTAAGGCAGGTTGAGGTGTTTCCCCGAGGTTAGCCATTTATTGCAAAGTGTGTGCGATGGGACGAAGGGGATGTCAGGAAGTTGATGGAAAGTGCTTTGGTAGTTCTCGAAGCAGGACAGGCTCTGTCCTCGCTGGCAGCCAGGACCCATGTAGTCAGGTAAACAGGGAGAGGTCGGGACTGAGGGCGAGGAGCTCAGACCCAGCCCAGACGCCAGGCAGACTGAGTGAACAGTGAGAGGACATTCACTGGGGAGGCTGGGCACGGGGAGGCATATGTTGTGAGTCGCTGACAGTATCAACGGTTTCCATTTGTCAGAAAGATACAGAGAACCATGTCCCCACACCAGCTAGTTCCTCCTATTCTAAGGAGCAGAGAGGAGGTGGTACCTCTGGACCATTGCAGTGTCATCTCTAAGTCAGAGACCTACTCCATGAAAAGTTTCACTGGAACGAGATGGAACCACAGTGTCCTCACTTCCCTGGCCCCTGGTGGGGTGTCCGACGAGGGCCCTGGAACTCATGGTTGTGTGAGACAAGTGTGGCTGCCCAACTCCCACCTCCCTGCTCAAGGTCCCTTTCTCAAGGCCAGAAGACTAACAGCTCTCACAGAGCCCTAGGTGTCCAGCGCGACCCCTGGCCCATCGCACGTGGGCAGTAACACTGGAGTACGTGGAATACCAGAGATCACTCGACCTAGATGAATGGATGGGGTTTGCAAAGTTAAGATGCTCCAATAGAGAAGGACTCCTTCATCTTTTCTTTTCGTGTATAAGTGGAGATCCTTTATAAAACCAGATGGAGAGGATGACATTCCTGCTTAACAAATAGGACAAAAAAAAAAAAAAAACAGGAGTGGGGATGTTGGGAGAGTGACCTCCTCCCAGCTATATCTTAAGCAAGGAGCAAGGGTGGGTAGGCTTTGATAAGCCCACTTGCTCTGCCCATAAGACACGGGCAACGTCCTGGCTGAGAGAAGGCCTTCCTATATTAATGACATGACCCCAGCCCTGTGCTGCTCTCTGGTCCCTTTTATCAGATTCACTCAGAGCAGATTCATCAAGGTGAAGCTTAATTCCCAACAGACTCATAAAAAGAGGGCAGCAGACGTGCGCAGAGCCAAAATGCAGGCAGTGTGTATTAATCACAGGCAGCAGGAGCGTGTCGGCTTTAATGTCTGTTTGCTTTTATCTTGAAATGAAAACGCATCTCTGCTGTCCAGACCCTTTTTATCTGAGCATTTCAGAGCAGAAACGGGACACAGCAACACACTCACACACATACACACACACACACACACACACACACACACACACACACACAAATGTAGAAGATTCTTTTTCCCCAACAGAAAGAACCATCAGAGACATGAGCCCATAGGTTGTATCTATTTGCAGAAGCAGAAAACCAGCCACAAGCCTCAGCTACGGACTCCAGTCCCGGTGTGAAGGGAGGGGAACGGATGAGGAAGCATCTGCCTTTGGGAAGTAAGGGGCCCTGCTTGTGTCTGTGGGTCCCAGATGTGAATATATTGTGCACATCCACGCCTGGACACAAAGTGCATCGATCCTGGTCAACATGGACCCCCCCCCCCACCTCATCCAGCTCCCTTGCATGACTGCAAAGGAGAGGCTGATGGGTGGGATTCAGAAGACGTCCTGTTTGTCATCACTAGTGTGCTTTAAGTGGTAGAAATGAGGCAGAAGCATAGAGGTCAGGAAGTTAGACTTGATCTCCAGGGTTGGTCACTCAAAAGGAAGAAAAGAAGAGATGGAGGTGACTCAGTTGGAGAGGGAACAGGTGAGGCTGGGTAGGAGTGACGGTAACCAGAACACCCCTCACCCAGGAAGCCAGATCCTGGCTTGAGAGTTCTATGCAGGTTTCAGCAAACTTGGGGACGTCTGGTGGTGTGACCACAGAGGCAGTCAAATCAATTGCTACCAAAGTCAGAGCTGTTGGAAGGTGATTTCAGTTCTTAATTGAAGCATTATGATGGATTAAGCCGCCAGATTACTTCCAACCTGACCTTAGTGGCTTCCAAAAAATAAAAATAAAAGGTTTTTGGTAGCCTGAGCTGGACAGGCTTGGAAGGAGAATGAAGAAAACCAGTTGGTGAGTTTAGAAAAGAAAGTGCATGTAGAAGTTGGTTGTTTCAAAGAAATCTGTAGGTATTAGATTTGGGTGTATGTTATTGGCATGAACATTAGAATGTCAGTAAGGTAAGATTTGGAATGACTTGAGGTGCTTTTGTTTGGCATATTAGGTAATGTATTAAATATAAAATGATCAGAGACAAGTAGGCTAAGGTCAGATAAATATATGTATTATATACATATACATATCTATAATAGAGCGTGAAGATGTCAATGGTCCCAACGAATTTTAAATTCTTTAGCACACTGGTATGAATGGTCATATTGTTGGTTTTTTAGCTCTCAAAGCACTGGGAACAATGCCTGGCACATCATAGGAATTTAGTAAGCGTTTGAAAATTAAAGGCCCAGCTTGTCACCACTTGGTAGACGCTCAATAGTAACACTAAACCACAAATTAAGTGAGCCACAGAGAAGCTCTGCCACTTCCCCTTCTTCCCCGATCATCTCGACCTGGCTGAGGAGAAGCCTTTGTGACTCCCCGATTCGGCACAGCACACAGCCAGCTGCAGGCCCCGGGTCCAGCTTTCTGTTAGTGAGCCGTGACAGGATGTTGCACATAGTGGGTCCGCACCATGAGGACCCCATCTGCATCACGCCCAATAAGCTATTTCTACAGGGAACGGGGCTGAAGGTTTTCCTTCCATCGCCTCTGCCATTCCCTAAACACCTGGTGAAATACTATTGAATTTTGCGGCTTCAGCAACTAAATGTATAGGTCCTGGGCTCAGCCCATCTGAAAGGTCCAGTGGTTCCTTCTCTCAGCCCTTGCCTTCTACCCCGTCTGAGAAGCCACCCCAGCTTAGAGGTGGATGGCTGTTTATCCCCAGCTGCCAAGCACAGTGTGTGTGAGAAAGGTCTGAGATAGAGAGGTGAGCTTTCTCTCTTTGAGGCCTCTGTGGTGCTGACACTGCAGAGAGGGGGGACCAGCCACCTCATTTTACAGCATCACCTTCAATCACTGTGACTACCTGGGTAGGTGCTGCCAGTCTGGCCAGGGCGCCTCCTGCGGCAGCTGTGCCTCCCGGTGTGGGCCAGTGTGTCCCTGACGCACATCAGATCCCTCAGCTCTTCCAGCTGCCTCAGAGAGTGAATTGTTTTAGTCTAGAAAATGTTTTATTTGCTACCTATGCTATTGTGTGTGTGTGTGTGTGTGATGCAATGCCGACTTTGGACTGACTTGCTAGAAGGACTGTATGCACTTATGGAGTGTTGAATCTAATTCAGGAGAGCACATTGTCAGCTTGCCCCACCAATGAGGTTGTCCATTCACAGCACACCAGAGAAAACGTGAAAACGTCCTCTCCTTTGGCCACCCTCTCCGCCCCCTCCCCTGCCCAATGAGCTGCCCTCTCCAGTTCAGGCTGACACAGAGTGAGGGCCCCGGGACTATGTGTGTACTGAAAGACGTGGAGGAAATAGGAACTGTCACGGGAATCTGCTGGGCTTCTTCTCCACGTGACTGTGATCTTGTCCATGTTGGGATCATAAATTTACAATTTCTAACAATTAAGATTCTTGCCGTTTCCAAATAATTTGTTAAATGCTATTCAACACAGACAGATATTTATTTTCAGCCTCGGCTTGTAAATGCCTACAAACTGATTCATGTTGGTGGTCACTATGACACTTTCTGTGAATTGGTGAATAAATATGATTTTAGAGTTTCACAGTAGAGATGACCTCCGAGAGTTTTCCTTCTTCAGCGTGTTTGATGAGGTGAGACTCCAAGAACTGTTGTGGCTGGTCAACATTCTCCGGGGCTCTGCCCTAAACCCATCCACGGGGAAGAGAGTGCTGAGGGCTGACACAGGAGACTGGCCCTCGCCGGCCTCCACCAGGGCACCCTGTTACATCCAGAGCTGTCTCCACATCACTGTTGCTAGAGACCAATACAAAGGCAACCCTAACGTATCTGTTATGCACCTACAAGGGCTGGAGCTCTGTGTAATCTTAATTAATCCCTGAAGTAGGTAGTCCTTAGTATGGAACTTGAAGACGATGAGACTCCAAGCAGTTGGGGGTGGTAGAGGGCGGGCAGGACTGAGCATCTGTCTCTCTCCAGCCTGGTCCTTCCTGCTCCCCCATGCTGACCTTCCCTCTTGTCATGCGAATTGTTTCTAATATATGTACCTCATTTAGCACTAACTAGGTTCCTGGGACTATGCTATGCTTTATGCAGTGTTTTATTTTAATCTCACATAATTGTTTTTTCTTTTTTTAAGTGAGAGGAGAGGAGATAGACAGACTCCTACATGCGTCCCAACTGGGACCCACTCTGCAACTCCCATCTGGGGCCAGTGCTCGAATCAGCCAAGCTATCCTCAGTGCCTGGGGCCAATGCTCAAACCAGTCAAGATACTGACTGCAAGAGGGGGAGTGAGAGACAGGAGAAAAGGAGGGGGAGAAAGAAGGGGAGAGAAGCAGATGGTTGCTTCTCCTGTGTGCCCTGACTGGGAATCCAATCTAGGATCTCCATATGACAGGCTGATGCTCTATCCACTGAACCAACTGGCCAAGGCCTTAACCTCACAAAATTCTTATTAGGTTTATATCTCCATTTTCAAATGAGAAAATAAAGCACAGAGCAGATAAGAAAATAATCTTAGGCTACTGGATGCCAAAGTTCAGAGTCTTTCAGGCTCATTCTGGTGCTTTTTACCTGAATAGCCACTCTAGACAACCTGTTTCAGATCAGTTCAAAAACAAATGTCTGTATTCTGTGAGTCCCAGAGTTATTATGGCTCTGGGGCTACTTGAAAACCTTTAAGAGGGAAAGTTCTGGGTGCTAGCACACTTTGGTCACATTGTAGAGACCTCCATATGTGCCTACAAACTGCACCAGCACCCTCGCTGGACTTGGGTCCCATAACTTTGACTCACAGGATCCACGAGCCCAGCCCTCAGACTTGCTCAGAGCCCTCGCCCAGTTCTCTCTTCCCTAAACAACAGGAACATAGCCTCTGAAGCTCTCGATGAACTGACCTTGAGTTCCCTTCCTCAAGGCCACACTGTCAAACCATTATTCCTGTTCTACCCTTCACTTACCCAACTTTACCCTTCTAATGACCACCGACATTTACAGTCATTCAGCAATTCTACAATTATATCATGAATGCCTACTGTTTTCTTGGGACTAAGATAAACACCACACACACACACACACATACACACACAAATATACCTGTAAATATTCCTTTACACACATACATAACTGTGACCTTCTTTTTTTCTTTTTTCCCTCTTTTCCTCAATTTATTAAATTAAAAAGGCTGGTAAGGCAAACAGTATATTATTCTGTGATCCAATAAGGGAGTAATTCTGAAATCCCAATCATGTCTCTTAGGTTAAATAATGGAATAGTGACATTTATTTTTGGAGCCATTGCCTGAAAACAGTAATCAGCATGGGGCAGCAGTAAATGAAAGTTAAAAAAATAATAGCTGACAAAAGAAAAATATATATCCTTTAAAATTGTGTTCTATCATCACATTAGGGTATAATTGGTGGCTTCCTTTTTTAATATTACTTATTAGGGTGACACTGTGTAATAAATCCTACAGGTTCCAGGTTCCAAACTCCCCAGACATCTCTGCACACCACACTGTGTGTTCACTGCCCCCCAAGTCAAGTCTTCATCCCCCCCCCATTCATCTCCCCCATACCCTCCTCCAGGCAACCACCACACTGCTGTCCGTGTCCATGAGTTCTTTTTATTGTCCTTTTTAAATTAAATTTTATATTTTTGCTCTGTCCCTCCACCTCCCTTACCCAGCCACCCCAGCCCTGTGGCCTCCTATTTTCATGACACTTTAGTAAAACCACTAGCTACTCATGGCACCACTGTGTGACAATCTCCCTGAGCTTTCCTTTCCGCATTTATAAAATGGTGGCGATGGTACCTTCTTTAAAGGACTCTTATGATGATTAAAGGAGGTAATTTCCATAAAACATCTGCCACAATGTTTAGCCCTTTATGCACTTACTAAATAATTACTGCCACTACAACTATGACCAATACTCGTCCAGCATCCCCTAGTAATGGATAGCGTGGGTCACACCTTCATTCATTCAGCCCTTCCATCATCCCTCCTTCAGTGGTCCTGGGTCTAGCCTTGACAACATTCTCCGTGGATGGACTGCTCTTCGTCTTCTCAGTGTAGACATTTTCAGAAAGATGGGAGATAGAGAGGGCAGGGAGATGCACAAAGATTGCTGAGCATTGACTTCGGACTTTTAATCCTTCCGTCCACTCCATGAAGAAAGCATCTTCATTCCTATTTCATAAACGAAGGAACTGAGTTCCCAAGGGACAGGTCTCCTGGAGGTTACACAGATGGTGGGTGGTGGAGCTCAGATCCTTGCATAGATGCGGCTTTCTGAATACCGCGCTTGCGCCGCTGAGCACGACGCGGCCACACCGTAGTAACCGGCCCTGCGGACTGAAACGCTGCTTTTGGAGAAGCGAGGTGTGCGGGTGCCGGGGTCCGTGATGAGCGCTGTTTTCCTTATTAGCACAGAGGGCTCCAACCAGCCCCCCCCCCCCACACACACACACCAGACAGGAACTGAGAAGCCCTGGCTAGACAATTGCAATTTCAAAAATAAAATGAGTTTTAACAAAGTGTAAACCAGTCAGAGCCTAAAAACTAGCAGGAGAGCAATCGCTGTGGAACTAGACGCACTCAGACACCAGGGCAACCACGCCTGGCCTCCCAGAGCAGTCATATCAAGAAGCTGTCCCCAAGGCCTCCGTTGACCTCTCAGTTCTGGACTCGGTGATGATCCTGAGACTCAGAACAACTGGAAGGCTTTAGTCATTCATGTGCCTATTCTTTACCCAAAGATGTTCCAGAGGTCCTCACTCGGTGCTTCCTGTGAGCCCCTTGCTGAGCTAGGCGCCAAGACACCAGCAGCACCAGCTTCCCGTCCTTGCTGAATGCACATGGAGGAGAGGAGGAGAGAAGTGCTTAGCACAGAATCCCATAAACAAGTGTATGAGTCTACTTATTATGAGCACTGCAAGGAGGCACCCCTGGAACTGCAGGCATCTATACTAAGGTAAACTGTCGTAAACAGGAAGGCCAAAGTTTTCCTAAAGAAGTGATGATGAAGTCGAGGGACTATTGAAAGAGGGAGGGATATTGGTCCAAGTTCTTAGCTGTAAGTGAGAAAGTCATCCTTAGCTAGTTGAAGACAGCAGGTATTTATGAACAGGGTCACTGGGAAGATGAGAGAATCTGAGCTTCCAGAAATACCACCCGGCAGTGCCTTCGACCGCAGAAATGAACTGAGACATGAGTCCAGCTGTGGGCTGCACATCTGGAAGGATCTCCATCTTGCTTTTCTCTCTCTGTTTCCTCTCCAAAGACATTCACTCCAAAATCTTCCTGGGATTCGACCTCCTGAAACACCATGTCTCAGCTGAGATGAGCCACTGGATAGAGAGTAGAGTGGTCAGGGGGATATTTCCAAAAAGGCTCTGATTTTTGTCCACCAGGATTATGTTACTTCCCTGTTCAAAATCCCCAAGAGAGCTCCATGACCTCAAAATCAAATGAACCCCACTGCATGGCTCATGATATGGTTAATGAGCTGTTCAGAACTTACTTGTAACACACATGTACCCACCACTCCCTCCTGTATGAAATTCTGCATTCCATACCTTGTCCATGTGTCCCTCAGATTTCATTAAGCGTGGGAGAAGGCTACTGGTGGTAGGTGATCACAAGGAGCAGGCTGTTTCCTGGAAAACATCGCTGTTCATCTGCAATGCTGGTAATGGGCAGCCACAAGACTTCTCTGAAAAGACCTGTTTAAAAAAATTGAAAAACTGGCCCTGGCCAGTCGGCTCAGCCATAGAGCATCGACCTGGTGTGTGAAAGTCCCAGGTTTGATTCCCAGTCAGGGCACACAGGAGAAGTGACCATCTGTTCTTCTACCCCTCCCCCTCCTTCTTCTCTCTGTCTCTCTGTCTCGTCTCTCTCTGTCTCCCTTTCCCGCAACCATGGCTTGAATGGTTGAAGCAAGTTGGCCCTGGGTGCTGAGGATGGCTCCATGGCCTGAAATAGGTCAGTTGCTGAGCAACAGAGCAGAGGCCCCAGATGGGCTTGCTGGGTAGACCCCAGTTGGGGCCCATGTGGGAGTCTGTCTTTCTTTCTGCCTCCCTGCCTCCCAGTCTCACTTAATTAAAATAAAAAAATAAAAAAACTGCACTGTGTATTTTTATTCTGTCAATACATGGTAAAGTAATTTTACTTTATTAAAATTCGCCAACTCTGTCACTTGGCTCTTTGGTTTAAAATTCCCTCTGGTGCACTTTATTTCTCAACAGTTTTGAAAAGGTTGCCATTAAAGCCTAGTTCCAGCAGATTTTGACCCAAACACAACCTAAAGCATGCTTCTTCCGATATAAAGTGCCTCTGACTCTGTGTGTGTGTGTGTGTGTGTGTGTGTGTGTGTGAGAGAGAGAGAGAGAGAGAGAGAGAGATGGAGGGACAAGAGAGAGATGGAGGACTTTCAACCTGTGTGTGTGTGTCCAGATGCCCGGATCAGTTTTGTGCCTGATTTCCTCGACTCACCTAGAAAACTAGAGGAAATATGGTGTCTAGACTCAAGGATAAAGGTGAGATCAATGAGGTGCATTGAAGAATAGCTACTTCGAGCTGAAAATTCATTTAACAGTTTCAGAACTGTATGCTGGGATGGAACCTCTGAATTTTCTTTTTTTTTTTTAAAGATTGTATTTTATTCATTTTAGAGAGGAGAGAGAGAGAAGGAGGGAGAGGAGCAGAAAGCATCAACTCAGTAGTTGCTTCCTATAAGTGCTTTGACTGGGTAAACCCAGGGTCTTGAACCAGTGACCTCAGTGTTCCAGGTCAACGCTTTATCCATGCGCCACCACAGGTCAGGCTGGAACCCCTGAATTTTCATGGGGGCGGGGAACATACTCACCCCACACTGTCAGCCCAACTTGAAGGCAAGCT